>NC_143012.1:142879952-143012452 GCF_055824585.1 Amblyomma mixtum | reverse complement strand
CTGTCAAATGCGAAGAAATTGAAAGGAAGTTCTACTAGCATTTCAGAGGACTTCTCTGAACCAGTACGAAACAAGAGGAAAATGCTATGGGACTACGCCAAAACTCGCAAGGGACCCAATGGCAAAGCACATCTGAAATACGATGTCCTTTACTTGAATAATGTCAAGTACATTTACGACGAATCTCAGGGGCAGGTAGTTCGAGCCTCTTGACAAGTTAAGCCGGATCACTGTGTGTTGTCCATTGTAGTACTAAATTGCAGAAGTATTAAGAATAAAGTGGACAAGCTACATGGTCTAATTGACATGGCGAGACCTTCCGTTGTGATCGGATGTGAATCATGGCTGGATGGGGATGTTAGCGATAGCGAAGTTTTTCCGAGTAACTATATCAGCTATCGAAAAGATCGAGACAGGCACGGAGGAGGCGTATTTATACTGGTGGACGTCTTAGTTAGTTCTCGTAAGATGGAAATTGATGGTGGGACATGTGAGGCAGTATGGGCTCAAATTAGACTTTTACATGGTAAATTACTATCAGTTTGCTCGTTTTACAGGCCACATGGAAATCAGCTTGAACCCATCAGCGACCTAACTGATATGATTGAAACTGTTAAAACTGACTGTTTAGTTGTTGGAGGTGACTTTAACATTCCTGAATTAGACTGGAGCTCAGGATGTCTTCCGTCTAGAGCCAATTCCGCAGTAGGCAAAGAATTGTTAAATCTGTGCAATTCATTCAGCTTATCCCAATTAGTGCTGCAGCCAACCCGTGGCAACAATGTTTTGGATTTATTATTCACTAACCAACCATCGGCAGCTTGTTCTACCCTTGTAGTGCCCGGTATCAGTGATCACAGTTGTGTTTTAGCGGAAATGAACTTTCAGTATGTTAAACTTGAAGACTGTGGCAATCGGCGCATTTACAGTCACCGAAAGGCAAATTTCCCCGAGATAGCCTGGGCACTTGAATCCTATGTCGATGTGTACGAAACATTGTCTTATTCACTCAGCGTTGATGAGCTGTGGCGCACACTGACAGCCAAACTTTTTGATTTGCGTGAGCAGCATGTGCCGTCATGGGTGATGACGAAACGTCGCAGCAAAAGCAAGCCATGGTTCACAAAAGCGCTGCGCAGAGTCGTTGAAAAGAGACAACAATTATATGCGCGCTTCAAAAGAAATCCGTCGGAAGATAACATGGATCAGTTAAAAAAGATTACAAAGGATATGAATGCTTCGGTCAAAGAGGCTAAATTTACCTACTTTCAGTCTTTCGACATGCGTATCCAGGATCGCCCTAAAGAATTTTGGCGGTACATAAAAAAAAAGAGAAAGGATGAATTGTCTATCCCGCCACTCGATCACCACGGAAGTATCGTTCATGATAATCTGGAGAAAGCCAAGTGCTTTAACACGTTTTCCAGCTCAGTTTTTTCTGCTGAGGACAGCAATAGCCCTGCCGATTTTCGCCTTGCCTTGAACTGTACGGAACCCATGGAGAACATTGAATTTGATCAGCGAGGAATTGTGTCGCTCTTAGAACGCTCTTATAACAGTGCCACCGGTCCGGACGGCTTACCCACGATCCTGCTCTCTTCTTGCGCTTTTGCGTTGTCAAGGTACCTTCAAATTCTTTTCACAAAGTCATTACAGGAAGGCTCCTTGCCTGATGAATGGAGGCTTGCTAATGTTGTACCTATACATAAATCGGGACCTAGGAATGTTGTTTCAAATTATCGACCAGTGTCCTTGACCAGTGTATTATGGAAAGTTTTAGAGCATGTGTTTTATACTAGTATTATGAATCATCTTAGTATACATTCATTATTAAATACTAATCAACATGGCTTTCGCAGTGGTTACTCGTGTGTCACCCAGCTTACCGAATTTGTACATGACCTGTCAAGTGCTTTAGATAAGGGATATTCTGTTGACTGTATTTTTCTAGATTTTAAGAAGGCCTTTGACGTTGTATCACATTCCTTATTAATACAAAAATTATACTGGTACAACATAAATGAGAACGTTATTAGGTGGATAAAGGAATATTTGAGCGTTAGGCGTCAATGTGTTGTTGTCAACGGGAAACAATCGCATGAGGTGGCTGTAACATCAGGGGTGCCTCAGGGATCCGTCTTGGGCCCATTACTGTTCATAATTTACATGAATGACATCTTTTCAGGTATTTCTTCATACATGCGTCTTTTTGCGGACGATTGTGTATTGTATAGAATTATTAACGATCAAAGTGACTGCGATGCATTACAACAGGATTTGTGTAAAGTGGCCCAGTGGTGTGAAAACTGGGGAATGCATATTAACTTACAAAAATCTCTACATATGTGTTTCACTAAAAAGAAGGTTCCCCAAATTTTCACTTATAACATAAATAATAGCAGACTGCTTTCAGTGTTGGAATTTAAATATCTTGGTGTATATTTAACAAGTTCAATGTATTGGCATCGTCACGTGCATTTCGTTACTGCCAAAGCCTGTCTTGTTTTAGGTTTCCTGCGACGTAACGCTAAACTTTTCCCTTTAAAGACTAAAGAACTGCTGTATAATACAAACGTTAGAAGCATACTTGAGTATGCTTGCACAGTCTGGGATCCGAAAACCTTGCTTGACGTTCAAAAGCTAGAAAGAGTTCAGAATTTGGCCGTTCGTTTTGTTTTCAATAACTATGGGCGATATTTTAGTGTAACGAGCGCGAAAAAATCTTTGGGTTGGGACTCACTTCAAAAACGTAGGAAAGTACTGCGTTTAAAATTATTTCATAATATATTTCATTCTAGAACTGGAATAGACAGAACCAAATATATAGCCAACCCTGATTACGTGTCTTTACGTTGAGATCATTCACTTAAAGTTAAAGAATACAGGTGCCGGACTCACCTTTTTAAAATGTCTTTTTTCCCCAAAACGGTTTCGGAATAAAACAAGCTGCCTGAGGAAGTAGTGTCCATATTATCAAATGATTCATTTTCTTCCATGCTGTGACATTTTTTGTGTATAATAATTCCGTGTTCTTTCTATCTCGTTGTTATCTTTTTTTTGTAACCACCTGCACGCGGTGGCATTTGTGTATTTTTTTTCTACCCCCCCCCCCCCCCCCCACCCCACTGTAATGCCAGCCAATGGCGCTGTGGGTATGATGATAAATAAATAAATAAATATTTGTATTCGGCCACTTTGGGTATTTCGTGGCCTTGTATTGTAAGCACCTGAGAAGTTGTATCGTTAAAAATCATCACACCTGATTTAGTTGCGCTAAAACTGAATCCTGGAGCGTCTCCTTCGTCTCCACAGCAATTAACCAAAGTTTGTAAATCTTCCTGGCTATCTGCTAACAGTACAATTGTCGCCCTCATCCAGCGCCACATGGCGGCAATTACAGACAGGCTGGTTTATTTCACCCCACCGTCTTTCATGCTTTCACCCCACCTTTCCTCCTGATTGTAACAACTGTGGCGTGCCCAAATCCACACTTTTCCACTACCTTTGGGAATGTACTTCCCCAAAGGCAGTACCCCTTTCCCCAATCCCAGTCATTCTTCCTGGGAGGCTGCTTTACGGACCGCTCAGCCCGCCGGCCAGAAATGGCTAGTGGATCGGGCTTTGCGTGAAGCACAAGCCCTTGGACTCCTGGACCAGTAGGGGACCACCGTGAAAGATTTTTTTTTTGTGTGTATGTGTAATAAAGTTGCTTCCATCCATCCACGAAGGAGCGCACGCACTCATAAAGTGAGCTGACCCAGGCATACAGAGCCTCACGCAAGCTATACCCACCGCCCCACCCCTCCCTAGATAACAAACACGCAACACTCTGGCGCAGACTATAAACACAAACTCTCCCCTCACCCCTTAACCTAGCCCACTATCATCCTTCCTTCCCCACTCCGGCATGCGCCCTATGCCCAGAACCGTTCACCTCTTCCCTCCACATCAATTCCCTCTGCCCGGCGGACCCTCCCCCGCGGGACCTAGAGAACCTCAAGACCGGGGAGGACTGGGAGATCCTGCTACACTCGGAGGACCCGGCCGTGCAGACCATCGCCACCGGCCGTTCTGCCAGTGTTATGGACCTTAGGAACATAAACACTTGAGTGCAATGGGGTCGTGCGGGACCCTATGGCGTGCCCCGAATTTCTGTTGAAATAAGTTTTTTTTCACTCTCTCTCTTTCTCTATCCGTTCCTTTTTAACGTCGCCCTCTGCAAATTGCCAGAACAACTAAACCGTATAACAGGGCTCAAGCACAGCCTCTACGCCAACGATGTCACGCTATGGGCGGAAGCAGGCACCGCCGGAGAGTTAGAAACCGTACTGGAGGAAGGCATTGACACGGCGCAGCAATACGCGGGCACGCGGGGCCTAGCATGCTTCGCGGAAAAGTCTGAATATATAGTGTTCCGGCCAATACTGAGAGGCCAATCCAAACGCGGCCAACCCTGCAATCTAAACCTAAAGTTAGAAGAGGAAGAAATTAAAGAGACCGGCACTATCCGCATCTGAGGCATGTTATTTCAAGGCAATGGACACAACCGCGACATCATCCAAAAGTTGGACAGCGTCACGCACCAAACATCTCTCCTCATCAAACGGGTATCTAACAAGCACTCCGGTGTAAAAGAACATGAATTGATCAGACTCGTACAGGTCTTTGTCATCAGCCGCATCAAGAACGTGGCCTCGTACATGAACCGCATACCACGAACTAAAGCCCAAAGCCCATACCATACCAAAGCCCAAGAAAACACCTGGAGCCGCTTACAGACAAATATGTACCCTCATCCCGCAATTTACTCGTACATTTACCCAGACAAGTACACGGGTACATGTAAATTCTGCCCTCAGCGAGCCAACCTCACGCATATGATGTAGGGTTGCTCAAATCTTCCCAAACGACATAGCAACATTGAAAATGTGGAGCAGCGGGAGGCACTGATGCGCAGCTCAGATCCAGCTTTCCAAGTGGCGGCATGCAAGTGGGCTGCGGAGGCCGCCAGGGCTCAATGGCTCCGCCTGCCTGATGCCATCACCCTTCCCTTTTAAATTTCCGCACGAATAAAGTCTTAAACAACAACAACAACTTGTAAAAAGGTTAGCTCAATCTCCAAAGTTAAATCTAAATATCTGTGATGCTTGCTTGCACTGCTTCACTGATGGTAAGGACACTTGGTTAAAAATTGCCTATCTTGTATCATGTGTGTGTTTTGCAGTCCCTCTTATTGCTAAAGGCGTTGCATGGCCATTTATTTTGCTCAAATTGGGCATGTGTTGGGCAAAGCATTAACTGGTATCTTCAATCTAGTTGGGTTGCATGAGGGGCATTGGAAATATTTAAATTTTACCACGTCAGTGCTTCCGAACTGTAAGCATTACAGTGTAAGCTTTAAGCATGCAATAATCCAATGCCTATAGCCTTAGAGGGGCACAGTTCGATGTCAGGATCTTACAGAAACGTGGTATACATACTGTGGTGCCTAGCCAGCAGCAGTTTCAATGCATTAGCAATAGAACCCTAATGTTGGGAAAAAAAATTCGTTTTTCTGAAGCTTCGGTTGGCAGTTGACAAAGAGGGAAATCTCTCTCGAGTGAGAGGGAAAGACAAAGGGCGGATGGGAGGCAACAGATGGGGGGTGACAAAGCAGACAGAAATACCCCTCTCCACTTTCAAAGGAGATAAGGGAGACGGAAGATACAGGGTGGAAAGTGACGGCTGGTAGAGAGGAAGTATGCGGTGTCACATGGCGATTGATAGTGTGGATCACGCGACCCACTAGCATGGTCCGAACTCATTGGCAGCGGCCGCTGCTCAATCCTCGGGTAATACAAATGCTGACGCATACTTTGCTCCATCAGTTATACCGATCATCTATACAATTTTAGAGCGTTAGCTCTACTGGCCGCGTTCCGATTATGTTGATCCCGCATATACAATCCAAGATGGCGGCCTCCATAGCAACGTTATTGTACTCCAGTGGGTGCCATGGTAACCGAGGTGGTTACATAATGGAATAAAATAAGAGCCGGCAGCGTGATGCCCGAGCACCACACCTTGAAACTAAACTATATTGATATGGCATATATACAGGGTCTGTTCTGAAAATAGTAGGACTCTTTTTTTTAATAAAATTTATCATGAGAATAGTACAAACGATTAGAATTTTTCAAAGTAGCACCCCTCCGCACCTACACGCTGCTGCCAATGAGTTTTCCAGTTTTCGTACGCCTCCAGGAACGAATGGACCAGAATGCTGTTTAGCTTCCTCGTCACGGCCAGCTGAACCGCCTCTGCCGATCCGTGATGTTTCCCCTTGAGCGTCGGTTTTATTCTCTGGAATAGAAAAAAGTCTGGCGGGGCCAAGTCGGGGCTCTAGGGGGGCTGAGGCAGCGTTGCCGGCTTGTGCTGGGCAAAAAATCGGGGTCCTCATTCACATGAAGAAGATCCTAGCAGATCGATTTCCGGTTGGTCTTTTGCTCCTCTGACAACACTCCTGGCACGAACTCCGCGCGCACTTTCCTCATGGCTAAGTTTTCTGTCACGATCTCAAAAACTAATGTTTCAGGAATGTTCAAGTCATCAGCAATCATGATACTCATCCTACGATCACTGTTCAGTAAATGTTTCACTCGCTACACATTTTCGTTGCTCTTGCTTGTCGAAGGGCGTCCGGAGCGGTCGTCGTCTTCCACTCTTTCCTTACCTTCTTAGAACAGCTTGCGCCACTCAAAAAACACCTGATCTACCCATGGCAGCGTCACCATAGACATCCATAATCATGTCGCTAGTCTCTTTGCTCGTTTTACCAAGATTTACACAAATTTTGATCGCGTATCGCTGGTTCACTAAACGCTCGATGATTCTGCGTGCCGAGACGTTTCGACAGGGCTTCAGAGTACAAGCGACCTGTTCTCTTCAACGGCCGAGAGCCGACTGCCGATTTTCCCCAGCATGTTCAATATCCCCCTTCAACGATTCTGCACGCACAAACCGCGTCTCGTCCGCCCGTTTGCCCAGGAAAAAACCAGTCCTACTACTTTGTTGTTGTTGTTGTTGTGACTGAGAGAAGGATGAAAAGGAAATTGCGCGGGCCTGCCTACTGGCTCGAGCCAAGCCACCACCGCTGCCACGTGCAGATAGAGGAGAGTTAAGAGATTAGAGGAAACAAAAAAAGGAAAGAAAAGACGCGCGTCGCAGCAACAACTGCGTCCGCCGGAGCGGACGCTGTTTTCAGAACAGACCCTGTATACCTGTCTGGCAGTCATCAAAGTCGGGCCACTTGGCCCACAAATTTTGCACGAATGTCGGGACTGACTGTTTGCTACAGAATGTACCGGATGGTGTCATACGATTAAGCTTTTTGTGCAGCATAAACTTACTAGTCTTGTTAGAGCCTAGCTCGCGGTAGATATTCGAACGGGCGACCTACGTACCCCAAATTCCGTCTTTACAAATCTTCATATGAACATTGCGGCTCAGCCGCTTGTCACAGAGTTTTCAGGGTTGTGGTATAAAATTTCGTGTTGTATAAACAGTCTAGCTCGCCGCAAGGATTCGAGCCGGCAACCTATCTTAGGTGTGTTAACGCTCGATATTCGATCGCTACCTCAGCGTCGGCTGATTTTTTGTTCTCCAGGCCGCTTCATTTGCAGACATGATCAGCTATCAGTTCTCAAGTTGAGGCAGAGGTACGATGGTTTTGTACTCAGAGACTTCGTTTACCGAAAGGTAATGTACATTGCCCCTGCATAGATCTTTGAATATGAGCTCAAGGCGATGGCTTATGGACGGCCGTTGTAATACAAGCCAGACCAGAGAACACATGTCTTTATAAACTAATTGCTGGGGATTTTGCAAATTTGGAACTGCCAAGCAGGAAGAGATTCCAGGGAAAGGAAAGTTGCGGTGGTAATGTTTCGCTTTTGATGGACACCTGAAGCATGCCACGAGGAAAAGTGGTGAAAAGGGGAAATAGAAGCATTGCCTGACATTGACAGCCTTCTTTTCATCTTACTTGTTAACAGCTCACGGTTGCCCCTTATTCCAGGTTTTATAACTTCCAATTCATTACACACATATTTAAGTTTTTTTACGACTCCAGCAAACAGACGAAAGAGCCCGTGGCTTGAACTGCACCGAAGTCAGGAATTCACAGAGGAAACCCGGCTGCTTCTTGTGATATGTCAGGTGGTATTATAGCGGGAGAGATACAAGTAGTACAGAGAAGTGGTAAGCTTCAAAAATATTGAAACACATGAATCACACCTGTTCAAAGCTTACCTTTGATGCATTTGTACCTAGGAGGCTTTGTACATTTAACTCGACACTGGGTGTTATCTGTAAGACACTTATACATATAGGTGACGTATTGAATGACTGCCAAAAAGTAATTTGTACTGAAACATTTCTCGTTTTTTTTTTGCACTAATGAAAAGAGCGATTGTGTTGTGGGAACTTGAGCACTGTCAGCCTCATGAGTGGTTGCAGTTGCACGTGGACTTCTTTGTATCACTTAGCGAATTTCGACCTGTCTTGAATCGACAGTGTATGCTCTGTGCTTCTGCCATCAGTTCAGGCCTTAAAGCATTGGGAGGCTCGCGCTCTGGTCTTCCGAAGAAATCAGGTAAGAGCCCTGCCGGTTCACCCAAAGCGGAAGTTCTTTGTATGAACGCGGGCACCGATGCCCCCCCCCCCCCCCCCCCCAAAGTTGCCGCGGTTGGAACGGGGTTTTGGGACTGCGTGGGAAGAGTTGTACTCCGGACTCCGAACGATGAGTAGCTAGCTCCGCTGACTGCTCGAGCGTTCCGAGAGATGTGCAGTTGTTGGCTATTGATCCTGTGTACTTAATCTGTAAATATATTCAGTGAGTTAAGTTTTCAGCGAGTGTATCAAGTGTGATCATTTATGATTAGGCCATCGAATAGCGGCAGCGGCGCACAGTAACAACAAAATCACTGGTGCCGAAACCCGGAAGCGGATTTCTAAGATCGACCGGATCCCATCAACTAGGACAACTAGATGGAGATGCTGAAGAAGAAAAGAACGGCTGTCAGAGCATCAGCGACATGTCTAACTACAGAAGCCAACGACATCTTGGCCGCTGGGGCCGCACCCGTGGACTCTGCGATCAAGACACATATGAAAGATGACGAGGCATACGCTGAGTTTGAACAGATCCTTGAGTATATGGACAAGATTGCCATTAGCGTCTGCAGATTAAAACTCAAGAGAAATCCTGAAAGTCGGAAGGAATCAGCGACCACCTCTACGGCTTCCGCGCATCACAAGATGAACCTTGTGAAATTGTAACTTTCAAAATTTAACGGAAGAAGAAAAAATTTCCAGTCGTTCTGGGAGCAGCTTGAACCAGGCATTCATACGAATCCGGATCTCTCCCCTACTGACCACTTTAACTACTTAAAGCCGCTGCTTTCTGGAGAACCTGAAGCATTGAAAGTAAGCCATCAGCACTTGAACAAAGCTGCCCAGTATGCTGGTTGAAGTGGAGTGTGCTGCGATATTGTTGGGTGCAAGGTACAACAAACACTTTTATTTAGTTGTTTATTTATTGATGCCTCACAGGCCTGAAGAGCATTTGGTGAGAGGGCATTAGGGAAACCAAATATATGCATAAATAATAAACCACGATACCAGTACAGCGGACATGGCACAAGGCAAATTCTGGAACACAAAGTTGACGGAAAATGAAGTACAGACGACATTTGAACAAAGTAATACAGAGTACAAATAGCGAAACACAGTTATGCAAAAAAGTGGTAATCTGGCGTAACCAAAAACAGTGGTAGGAGTCCGAAAACAATATTAAGAGCAAGTGAAACTGTACAATATTTACACCAATGCTACAACAAAAACTGCATCACAGGGCGTTTTTGAACTCTACAGGATCAGGACAAAAAATGCCAAGTGCAGTGTTGCGCTTATTGAATTTGGCTCTTGAGTGAGGCACATGTGTAAAAAAAAGATGCAATTAGAGCTACTGAGGCATGCCTCCAGATAAGTTTGACCACTTCTTTCATTGAAGACGAGATATCGGTTCCGACCACAACTCCAGGTCACGGGAATCGCTCTGAAGGTATTTTTCAGGACTTCAACTAGGTGTAGCTTGTGCGTTGAGCCTGTGCATCCTATTTTTTGCTTGTTTTTGGGACCAGGATATTTCTCCGATTTTCTCTTGCATCCTGTGTTTTTCATGGACAGTACTGAAGAAGCGTAGCTTGTTGGGCCAGTAGAAGTACACAGGACAGCGCTGGAAACACAACTGAAAATTCTTTACTTGGTCGATCGCCAACATCAGAACAGTCCAACAGTCCAAGTGACAACCACCTGAGTGGATTGTACTAATTTGTTGTTAACAATGTTCACAGTGCAACAGCTTCTCAGTTTTAACGTTTACCTCCAGTAGCACACGCTATAAGCCTTCATATTCGAATGATATAGAATGCGCTTCAGTGTTTCAGATTTTGGTTGAGTGTTTTGGTGGGATGAAGGCAAATGCAGTTGCATACCTTTAGGATTATGTCTGCAGTGTTTTTGCTAATAACTTTTGTTACGTAAACATTGTCACAATGTGAGAAGTGCCTGTTACAGTTTGTTATAAGCAATACATTCTTCACATTTATACAGTATTTACTTGCAGTTTCAAGGATAGATGCTGCTGCTCCACTCATGGATTTGTCTACAGGATAGCCAGACATCCATGGGTTGGCATCAGATATTTTATTACCAAAGCAGTAGATTAGCACCCAACTATTTGGGGGACTGAGCTTGTGAAGTGATGGAGTAAGAAGTGTTATAAGCAAGAACAGCAGCAAACAAACCAGAGATACCTTTTGCTTTTTAGATAAGCAGTTAAAGTCTTAATGGCATTGCGCATTATTTTATTGTAGCCTAAAGATTGCAATTAGAAACCGTATTTGAAACATCGTACAAATGCTGTATTTGATCATTTCACGTTAATTAATGCAAGCACTTCCGCATCCTGCAGGGGCAAGATAATGAAACTTATCAGTGTTCGCCTTGTTATACATGATACAATATCCAAAATTTAACTGCATGTGAGCTCCTTTGTTGCATTATTATCTTTTGATGAAAAACTGCATAAACAGCTAAGTCATCCACATTTGGGAATTTTACGTGGTGTCTAAGGTTTTCAGTTGACTTGCCATAAACTACACGCTAATCTGGCTCTAATAACGAAAGCTCTAGTCGGATGCAACTCTAGAAAAATGATTTCCCTGAAAGGAACTCCCTTCAGCCATTGGCGACCAATTTTTATTACTTCTCGGTTAATCTCCTTGGCCCTGTTCTATGACATTACGGGGTGTGGCAGATGAAAGGCAAATAACCATACTATGGTTTAATCCGATCAACCACTGTCGAAAAAATTACACCATGCTATTGGCGCGAGGTGGCTGTTGGGTGGCATGTGCCGCTTTTTATTTCTATTGCGTCGGACTGCAGTGAGGTATCGCTGCAAGCACTGTTTGTGCTTTCGGCTCCTTTACTGCTTTTTTTTTCAAACAATTTTGTCTAAATTTGCCACGTTTTTTAAAACAAAAGCAAGCCACCGGCTTGCTTTAACTGCTAGCTTTTCTTTTTCAGAAGTGACAGCTGAGTCCTCAAGCTCACACATGCACGAACCAGAGCACGGTTGGAACACGAACCTGCACGCACACATGCAAGACAAGTTTGGTTTAGGTTTATGGGGTTTAACCTCCCAAAGCGACTAAGGCTATGAGAGACGCCGTAGTGGAGGGCTCCGGAAATTTCGACCACCTGGGGTTCTTTAACGTGCACTGACATCGCACAGCACACGGGCCTCTAGAATATCTCCTCCAAAGAAATTCTAGGCGCCGCGGCCGGGATCGAACCCGCCTCTTTCGGGAGAGCAGCCAAGCACCATAACCGCTGAGCCACCGCGGCTGCCATGCAAGACAAGTACCTTGAAAAATGTCAGGAAGTATATGAATTAAACAGGCACCTAGACATAACGGCCCAAGCATGGCGTCACTACAGGAGCAAAACGCCACGCAAAAGAAAGGGCTACTGCCGGCCACATGGGGCTACCATGTCATAGCTGGCTCTTCAGAGAAAGTTAACTATTATACAGGGCTTCCCAATGAGTCAGCATTTCATTGGGTAGTAGCCCTCTTCAGGAATGAAGCCCAGGGTCTTGTGAAGGAGCCAATATCTCCAGAGGACCATGTGCTCATAGTGCTGATGAGACTGCGTCTGGATGTGCCCCTTTGCTTCCTTCCGGATATGTTTGGAATCGGCAAAAGCTCCATTTCCAAACTATTTGAGATTGAGAAGTACTTGAAACTGGGCTTGCTGGTGCATATTCGTGAAAGACATGAGAGCGCAAAATGGGGACACGGACGAGGAAGGGAACAAGACGAGCGCTGCACTTTCAACAGGATTTATTCAGGGAAGAACGTTTAAATAGCCTTTGCTCTTATCCATGCTCTTGATCGCAGACAATCGCCTCTCACAGATACGCATCAAGAAACAGCATTTCACTGTGGCGAAGAACAACTGACGTGTCACTAATACAACTATCACCTCGCTTCTTGATATAGAAGGCTTCCACAAGCTCACGTTCAGTCCTATCTCGGCTTTTCAATAGCACTTTGCAATCATATAGTCGAGGCTTGCAGGCTACACGCTTCTCTTTCGAGCAGGCTTGGCAGTGGTCTGGAAGATGTCCTCTCTTGTTTAAAGAATTCTTGTGTTCAAGCAGGCGCTCATTAAGACAACGGCCGGTTTGTCCAACGTACACCTTGCCGCATGTAAGCGGGAACTCATAGACTACTGCTTTCTTGCAGCCAACATGTGGCATTCGGTGTCTGATGGTGCACTCTTGTACTTTTGTTCTTCCAATCCGTGACCACATTCCGGCGAGTTTTCGCGGCGCTGAAAATACCACATCGACGCCATACTTATTGGTCACCTTCTTGAGGTTATGAGAAGTGTGGTGTACGTAAGGTACAACTTCCGGCCTTGCCTGCTTGCACCTTACGTTGTACCTTACGTACACCACACTTCTCATAACCTCAAGAAGGTGGCCAATAAGTATGGCGTCGATGTGGTATTTTCAGCGCCGCGAAAACTCGCCGGAATGTGTTCACGGATTGGAAGAACAAAAGTACAAGAGTGCACCATCAGACACCGAATGCCACATGTTGGCTGCAAGAAAGCAGTAGTCTATGAGTTCCCGCTTACATGCGGCAAGGTGTACGTTGGACAAACCGGCCGTTGTCTTAATGAGCGCCTGCTTGAACACAAGAATTCTTTAAACAAGAGAGGACATCTTCCAGACCACTGCCAAGCCTGCTCGAAAGAGAAGCGTGTAGCCTGCAAGCCTCGACTATATGATTGCAAAGTGCTATTGAAAAGCCGAGATAGGACTGAACGTGAGCTTGTGGAAGCCTTCTATATCAAGAAGCGAGGTGATAGTTGTATTAGTGACACGTCAGTTGTTCTTCGCCACAGTGAAATGCTGTTTCTTGATGCGTATCTGTGAGAGGCGATTGTCTGCGATCAAGAGCATGGATAAGAGCAAATGCTATTTAAACGTTCTTCCCTGAATAAATCCTGTTGAAAGTGCAGCGCTCGTCTTGTTCCCTTCCTCGTCCGTGTCCCCGTTTTGCGCTATCATGTCTTTCACGTATTTGAGATTGCAGTCACAATACTGGTGACCGAGCTTAAGGGCCTCATTGTGTGGCCAGATGACGAGCCATTTCACACGTGGAAGCCGGTGCTGTTTCAACAGAAGGCCTTCAGGCGTATCATGGTCATAATAGATAGCACGGAGATTTGCCTCGAAAAGTCAAGTGCAACAACGGCGCAAAGTGCAACATGGTCCGCCTATAAGAACTCTAACACGTTGAAGTTACTTGTAGGCATCACTGCAAATGGATTAATCTCCTATATATCTGACTGCTCGGGTGGGAAAGTCAGTGATAAGCAGCTCGTTATCGAGACGGATTTCACTACAAAATTCGACTATGGGAATGAGGTTATGGCGGACCGCGGCTTCAATGTTGGCCAGGAGCTGGCAGCTCTTGGCGTAGGACTAGTTGTCCAAGCCTACATTAAACAAAGGCAGCAGCTGTCATACAGAGAGGTCACAACTTCACGGGATATATCTTGCCGGCGCATAAGAGTTGAGCACGTTATTGGAAAAATGAAGAGGTATCGCATTTTGAGAAACGTTTTACCTTATTCTATGAAAGACTACCTCGATGACACTATTCTCCTCATTGCTGCACTAGCAAATTTAATGCCAATCTACAATTAGTACTAGGTTGTGAGTTTGCATGAAGTGAAAAGAATAAAGTGATTTCAGTCCAACTGTTTACTCTCTTCTGTAAGTGTCAGGATGACTTGTGAGCAAAGGCAACATTTACTCTTTTAAACAAACATAAAACCATAGGACAAACAGCCAATCTCTATTCGAACAGCATACACACCAAGTCATGACAACAAATTTCACAGCAACACTCACATAATGGACATAAAAATACTGCACTGTAGCTGAAGCTTGCATCGCTTCATTTCACCAGAAAAATTGTAAGCTGCTAAGCCAAAAGCGTTCCATTCCCCACTGATGTATAGCAGTAGGTACAAAAATTGCCAATCCGAGTTCTACAAGCACGCACACACACCAAGTCGTTGAAGGCAATACTCAAACTATGCTAAAAAATTACTGCACTGTTTCAGAAGCCTGGAGAGGTTAGTTTCAGGTGAAAGTCGTGGCATGCTGCTTCACCAGAACCATTTCATTCACGAGTGATAGGTGCGTGGGAAGTACACCCGCCACTGCTAACTGCCTACGATGCACAGCTACTGACCCGAAACATGCGGGTTTGTTTCCGGCTGCAGCAGTCTCATTTGAATGGAGGCAAAATGGTAGAGGAGCATATATTGTGCGATGTCTGTGCGCACTAAAACCTCCAGGTGGTCGAAATTATTCACAGCCGTTCACTACAGCACCCCTCATAGCCTGAGTCACTTTCGGACGTCAAGCCCCTAAAAACTATAAATCAACCACCAAACTGCTACAGGGTAGTGCATTGTGCAGTGTATGTTAATGAGCCCCAGGAGGTCCAAATTATCTATCTGAATTGTTTTGAAACATTAAATCTCATAAACCAAATAACTGTGAAGTTAAAGGAGTATAGACATGAAATTTGTGCTTGTGTTTTCTTCTTTCAAATGATGTGTTAGAATGCATAGTTCATCACATGGTACCAACCTGCGACCCCTAAAAAAATATAGTTTGTAATAAAGAGAATTGGGGTTTGCTGCCTCAGCGGCTAGCGCTGCCGAAGAAGAGGAAGATGACAGAAGAAGACAGAAGACGAAGCTGACGAAGCTGACGAAGCTCGGGTGCGCGCTTGCGAACGCCGGCCTGTTGAGCAGCACTGCTGGGACAAGGACTGTGCCCGACCACAATAACTGTGCGAGTTTCCACATTACACTTGGTGGAGGTGCTCCTTGTTCTCCCCGTGGAACTACGCCACGATGCCCAGGATACCAGGCTCTACCACGACGTCCGACACCTCGGTCCAACCTGCCCAGGCTGTCATCTGTTCCGGTGCCGTCCGTCAGCGCGACCCGACAGTCTTCAGCGGCACTGATGACACCGACGTAGAAGATTGGCTGGCCTCTTACGAACGCGTGAGCGCCTACAACAAATGGGATGACGTCGTTAAGCTCACGAACGTCATCTTCTACTTGACTGACGTCGCGAACTTGTGGTTCCGCAACCACGAGGCGGATTTTACTACCTGGGCGGCTCTCAAAACCAGCCTGACTGACGTCTTCGGCCGCCCCGCTGTCCGAAAACTTCGCGCCGAACAACGTCTGCGCAGTCGTGCCCAGCAGAATGGCGAGAATTTCACCAGCTACATCGAGGACGTTGTTGACTTGTGTAAACGGCTCAATCCATCTATGAGCGAGGGTGACAAAATCAAGCACATTCTGAAAGGGATTGAGGACGACGCATTTCAAATGCTGGTATCTAAAGATCCTCAAACCGTCTCAGACGTCGTCTCTTTGTGTCAGAGCTACGACGAGCTCCGAAAACAGCGTCATGCCACCCGGCGTGTCATTTGCACGGACGACAACCTTTCGAGCTTGGCGGTAGGCGGTCCTGCTAACGATCAGACGACCCTTCTTCAGCACATCAAGCAGTTTGTGCGAGAGGAGGTCGCCCGTCAGTTATCGCTGGTTACCTCCCAACCTGCCACAACGCCATCACTATCGCCTTCGATTCAGCGTGTAATCCAGGAGCAGGTAGCTGAGGTCCTGCCGCCCACTAATTCACCTACGCTGGTCACTGCACCGTTGACATACGCAGAAGCAGCCGTCCGGCCACGACCTCAGCCGGTTCTTCCAACTTATGCGCAGCCTGTCAACGTCTACCCTCAGCAGCAGCTCGCCCCTGCACTGCCACGCACTCACCATCCTTTGCCTCGCACCGGTCCCCGCCCTGTGAATCCGTGGCGCACCCCTGATAACCGCCCCATATGCTATGCCTGCGGTCTCGCTGGTCATGTGGCCCGCTGGTGCCGCACGCGCGGATCCGGTCCTTACGACTACGGGCGCTCGCCAACGTACGACGCTTCATTTCCCTCCGTCCCTGTCTCTTCTCCTCTGCCGCCTCCGAATCCCTCTCCGCCTCGCTCCGACTCTTACAACCGAAGCCATCGGTCACCGTCTCCTCGACGCCGTTCGCTCTCTCCTATGCGCCGCCGGTCCCCACCTCTTCAAGCGGAAAACTAGGCGCCGCAGTTCCGGAGGCAAGAACTGCGCCGTCAACGACCGTCTCAAGCCCTATGAACGTTATTGAAGTTATCGTTGAAGGCGTTACTGTTGACGCGCTTATTGACACTGGTGCTGCCGTGTCCATCATTAGTCGTAACTTGTGCCGCAAATTAAAAAAAGTGATGACGCCGCTTTCTGACCTTTCGCTTCGCACCACCAGCGCTGACCCCATTCGCCCTATCGCAGCGTGCACTGCCCGCCTCGTCATCCAAGGCCTCCCATACACCATTGAGTTCTTCGTTCTCGCCCGCTCCTCTCATGACATCATCCTCGGGTGGGATTTTCTGTCCGCGCATCACGCCATCATTGACTGTGCACGTGCGGAAATTGATTTGTCGCCGCTGTGTGATGCTCTTGTGGACGCCTCCCCTGTTACCGCCGCGCCTATTCTCGCCGCTGACGACGTCGACGTGCCAGCTTTCTCTTCTGTTCTCGTGCCGCTGACTTGTGCTGCCCTCTCTGACGCTACTGTCCTTTATTCACCCTCACCTCTTTGTGCGCACCGCAAGTCTGTCTTGCTCCCTCATGCCGTGCTCACACTTGCTGGTGGTTGTGGCGCTCTGTACGTCGCGAACCCGTTGCCTTTCCCCACCACTTTACTTCGGGGAGAATTTTGCGTCTCATCTTCTTCGCCTCGAGAGTGTTCTCCGCTGTCTCAGTGACGCTGGCCTGCAGCTAAACTTGAAAAAGTGTCGCTTCGGCGCTCGACAGCTGACTATCCTAGGCCACGTCGTGTCCAAGGATGGTGTACTCCCGGATCCTGCCAAGCTCCGCGCAGTTGCTGATTTCCCGAAGCCCACATCTCTGAAAGAACTCAGAAGCTTTCTTGACCTTTGCTCCTACTTTCGCCGTTTCATCAAGAATTTTGCTGCCGTTATCGCCCCGCTGACGCAACTTCTCGCTGGTAGCCACGACTTGTCGGCTTGGTCCCCTGCATGCGACGAGGCTTTTGGAACGCTGCGCCAGCTCCTCAGCTCTCCTCCGATCTTTCGCCATTTCGACCCTTCCGCGCCAACAGAACTGCACACAGACGCCAGCGGCATTGGTCTCGGTGCCGTTCTAGCTCAGCGGAAACCTGGTTTCAATGAGTACGTCGTTGCTTACGCCAGCCGTGCGCTCACAAAAGCGGAGACTAATTATTCCGTCACAGAAAAAGAATGTTTGGCGATTATTTGGGCGATCACAAAATTTCGTCCTTACTTATACGGGCGCCCGTTCGATGTCATTACCGATCACCATGCCCTTTGTTGGCTGTCGTCACTCAAAGATCCATCTGGCCGCCTCGCTCGTTGGGCTCTGCGTTTACAAGATTACGACATTCGGGTCATTTATCGTTCCGGTCGTAAACACTCCGACGCCGACGCTCTCTCGCGCT
This sequence comes from Amblyomma mixtum, assembly GCF_055824585.1. Classification (NCBI taxonomy): domain Eukaryota; kingdom Metazoa; phylum Arthropoda; class Arachnida; order Ixodida; family Ixodidae; genus Amblyomma; species Amblyomma mixtum. The sequence continues at coordinate 142,994,217 of NC_143012.1, read as the reverse complement.
CCCCTGTGACCTCTGAGCCTGACCCACCATCTATTTCCGGCCTCACACCTTCTCTCGACACTATTGATATGGCTTCTGAGCAGCGCAAGGATCCTTGGATTACTTCTCTTCTGGATTTCCTAGCCAACCGCTCAGCGCGCCTCCCTTCTCGAGCGCTCCGACGTCAAGCCCATCACTTTGCCGTGCGCGACCAGCTGCTGTACCGTCGGAACTACCTCCCCGATGGTCGCAAATGGCTGCTCGTGATTCCAAGGCATCTCCGCTCCGCCATTTGTGCCAGTTACCACGATGACCCGCAATGCGCTCATGCCGGTCTCCTGAAAACTCTTACCCGCCTACGCCTTCGGTATTATTGGCGGGGCATGTACCGTTTCGTCCGCCAGTACGTACGCTCTTGCCTGGAATGTCAGCGTCGCAAGAACCCACCACCGCACTCACCTGCTCCTCTGCAACCTTTACCGTGTCCCGCCCGGCCATTCGACCGTGTTGGAATCGACCTTTATGGCCCTCTTCCCATCACTGCCGCGGGGCACCGCTGGATCATCGTCACCATGGATCATCTCACGCGCTATGCCGAAACTGCCTCGTTGCCTGCTGCGACGGCCTCTGACGTAGCCGGTTTCATACTTCAGAACTTCATTCTTCGTCACGGTGCGCCTCAAGAATTGCTCAGCGACCGGGGTCGCGTCTTCTTGTCCGGCGTCGTGGAAGCCCTCCTTCGGGAGTGTCATATCGTTCACCGCACGACGTCTTCGTACCATCCGCAGACCAACGGCATGACCGAGCGCTTTAACCGGACCCTCGGAGTCATGATGGCCAAGTACATTTCTGCCGATCACTCAGACTGGGACCGCGTTCTACCTTTCGTTACATACGCCTACAACTCTGCAACGCAAGCCACTACTGGTTTTTCCCCGTATTTTCTTCTGTACGGACGCGAGCCTTCCTCCATCATGGACACCATACTCCCTTACCGCCCCGATTCGTCCGAATTTACAACCGTCTCTCAGGCCGCTGCGCATGCCGAAGAATGCCGTCAACTCGCGCGTTCCTTTACTTCACACGTCCAGCACCGTCAGAACAGCTCCCGCGCCGCTTCTCCCGGTCTGCCGCCGCATTCTCTTCCGGACTCCTTGGTTTGGCTTTGGGTGCCCTCCTCCAGCCCAGGACAGTCTACAAAACTGCTGAGCAAATACCATGGCCCCTATCGCGTTGTTCAGCAGACATCGCCAGTTAATTATCTTGTGGAGCCCATCACGCCTTCGTCGGACCATCGCCGCCGCGGCCGTGAAATCGTGCACTTAGACCGCCTAAAGCCTTACTACGACCCAGCTCTCGTCTCGTGCCCTTAGGCCGCCAGGATGGCGCCTTTTCACCCCGGGGGTATTGTAATAAAGAGAATTGGGGTTTGCTGCCTCAGCGGCTAGCGCTGCCGAAGAAGAGGAAGATGACAGAAGAAGACAGAAGACGAAGCTGACGAAGCTCGGGTGCGCGCTTGCGAACGCCGGCCTGTTGAGCAGCACTGCTGAGACAAGGACTGTGCCTGACCACAATAACTGTGCGAGTTTCCACATTACAAGTTGAATTTCTTCTTAATGCTGTTTGGGCTTCATTAGCTGAATTACGGCTGTCACATGTAGTTTGTGTTTAGGTAACCTGAGAAAAAAAAGTATGTAACAGACAATATATTGTTTGTTGTCATTAGCTACTAAAGCACGCGGGCTTATTATCTGTTTAGAAGTTGTAGGCAAATACCACCCGGTGATTCATGCACTGTATTTTTCATCTACTGAATGAAGAAAACACGCAAGTTAAATTAGATGCGTATAGTCCTGAAAAACTTGTGAAGCCCATGTCTGCTCGTATTTTTAACAATTTAGACATCTGCTTGTTTCCTTGTCAGGAGCTGTGGAAGTAGCGTGCACCTGAAAAGGCTCTCTAAGGCTGTCATGTGTCGCTAAAAGAAATCCTCCTCTCTCTGGATGCGCACTATGACAAAACCCTTTTTAGTCCAACAGACAGTCACAAAAAGAAATATTGGCGCATGCCATCTCTGCTTCAACCTGATACATGTAATCATGGCTTTTATTTAGCTGCATGGTTTCGTTAAGATAAAAGATCTTGTCAACCACTTCCTTAATGAGGCAGTCCCTGTATTTGTATGGGCATTTCAGTTCAAGTACTCCTACGCCACAAGCAGCTGCAGCTAACTAAGCAATCAGGACTGGCTGCAAGACAATAACATTTGCTTGCTAGGTACAAGCCAGTGGCAGAGCACTTAAACTCAGTGTGGTACTGTTCCTGATATGCTATGTATTGCTCCCGCGCCTGCTCTTCATGATCAATTCCATATTTCATTGCGTCAGCTTTCCTCCCACGTGATTCGTACGCCATGAGTGGCGACATTTCCATGCCCCTTGCAAGACGTGCTGCAGCGGTATCACTCTTGCACTTGACTACTTTAGCTAAGACTGAGGCAGTGATCCGCCCACACCTCTGCTCATACCAAGGGAGGCAGTCGCGCTGCAGCCGTGTAGCAGCTTCTACCTCCACAATTTGCTCATTGGTCATGGAGCCTCCCACTATACGACTGATCTTTTGCTCCTTCTCCTGGCTGCTTTTGCTCTCCCATGAGCTGTCGAAAAGCTCAAAGAAACTCTGTGGCAGGTTTGATACGCTCACACACTCATGGCTTCCACAGCTTGCTTCATTCTCAGTATACTTGGAGTATGCAGTAAACATGGCTGCATGCGGCAAAACAGCTTGCATTGAGTCAAGCACATCGGGGTACTTGGCCTGCGGGGCTAGTGGTTGTGTCCGCTTGCGCTTCATGCCTTGTGATGGCTTTCCGTATTTATGCTTCACAACCAAAAGATCCCGGATCCGGCAGGGCGCCACCTTGAATGGACAATTAAAGAATAAACCGTTACAAAGATGAGCTTGCTGCAAATCACATTTTGTAGCTAAGGCATGTCTACTGAATGCTATCGCACTCCTGCTTGATCTTTTGTAGCTTGTCGTTTCTTATAAATGAACAAATAAATTGTAGCATGTATATTCCTCTGTATTCCTCTCGCATCACCTTCAGCAAAACATCAATTGTAGCAGAAAATACTCTTCCATACACCTCCAATCAATCTCGTCCTGCTACAGCTGCAGCCACTTTACCTCGCAAACTTCCAAATTTCATGTGCCCCTTGCAATGTTTGCTTTTATTGGCATGCGCTCTAGTTATCTTCTTTTAAAACACATGCTCTGCCCATGCTGATTTCTTCTAGAATCCAACTAGCTTATCATTAACTGGACCTATTGAGCTATCTGCGGGTTTACATGAGCCCAACAGAGGTTGGTCAAGTTTGGTATTTAAGAGCGACTTTGCAAAGGCAAGCTGTGACTCGACCTCTAACCTTTTCTTCAATGTTTTTCTACTTTCCCTCAAAAATAGGACTGAACTCGACCTCTGTCAGGCTCATGTATACATGGCTTAAGTTAATGGCAAGTGCCAACCAGCAAGCTATGTTGTGAGATAGTTTAAACTAGAACTAGTGTAGTGGAGACCAAACAGCTAAAGGGAAGAAAAAAACTATTACATACACTTCCCCGAAACTTGTTGTTCCATTCACACAGCTGTGATGTAGTGGAGCGAGCGAACCCATAGGAAACGAGCAGTTCCACCTTGAAGAGCAATGCAGCCACATGGGTGCAAACTTATCCTAACCTAAAATATAAGTTTGTCACCGATAAATTTCAAGCGTTACCAGAGCGCACACGCTTCGAAACTCGAATAAAATACCAATACAGCTAGCCACAAGTGGTACATATTCAGCCACTAAAATATCAGAACCTCAAGAAAAATGTTTGAAGTCCGATGTGCGCACGCATGTTAGCGGGGTATCTTAGTTGTTGAAAACTGGTAATATATGTCAAGTAAGCGTAAAGTAGGCTAGATGTGCAGGGTTTGGATCATGTACTACTAAGGCGACACATGGGATGTGAGGGGCGTCGCGGTGCTCGGTACCGGAGCAGTTTCAGCCGCCTAGAGACCTTTCTACGAGACCCGACACCGCACGGTCATGAGCGTTTTTTTTTCGTAATGGCTCTGAGCAGTGACCGCGCAGAGGGCACAACCGTTAGAGCCGAATCCCCCCCCCCCGAACGAAGCGACAGCCAGCGTTTTCAGCTTCAGCCCCGTCGATAAGCAGCCGAGATCGAATCAGCGATGCCGTGGCGGCGGGTGCGATATAGAGCCGGATAACACAATCAAATCATAAGACCTCGCATGCACTAACACAATCAAAATATATGACATCCTACTCACTGCATTATTGTATCCTTACTTCACATGTTTATTTATTCTATTTATTTCTGATACCATCATGGCCCACAGGGCATTATTGAGGGGAGTGGTACATAGATATCAAATGAAACTGTTACAAAAAGGGGGGTAACGCAAACATAGACATGCCTACAAAAAATGATACGCGTGATTCCAAAAAGAAAACTAGCTGCAAGAAAATACATGATTCAAAAACGCGAAACGATACAATAATTATTCGTTTTTTTGTATTCACAAAAACAGTCGAAAAACGTTGCAAGTAAACACAAAGATATGAACTAGAACGTTACCATTCGTAGAAACATTGAACGAGCAACTGGGTACGATGGCAGAAGGCTATTAATAAAACAAAGTGCATACGAAAAAAGGAACAGAGCTAAATACACAATATTCAAAACAAAGTGAACCAATTGAGGCTATGGTAAACCATATTGTAATGACAACATTGTCCTAAACTCATCAAGGTCTTTTGCAGCTACAATATGTGGTGGTAGGTGGTTCCACTCCGACGATGTTTTTGGAAGAAAGGAATTTATGCAGGATGTAGTCCGGAAACGAGGAACGCCAACTTTCCGTGAGTCATCGATGCGGATGAAACATATGTTGGTGCTGTGATCAATGCATCCTTAAGAGTAGAGTTCATGCTGTGAATTTTAAAAAACAGACAAAGACGGGACCATTTTCTGGGCACAGCAAGAGGGGTTAACATTAAACTATTTTTTATTTTTGTGACACTGGAAGCACGATCATCGTAGCGCACAATAAAACGCGCTGCTCTATTCTGCACAGCTTCTAGGGCGTCGATAAGTGTGTTAGTGAAAGGGTCCCATACAGAGTTAGCGTATTCTAATTTTGAGCGCATAAGTGACTTATACAGAAGAAACTTGGCAGGGGTTGATGCTAAGTAAAAATTGCGCTTAAGGTATCTAAGCATGCGGTTAGCGGAAGCTATAATAGAGCTGACGTGTGCTTTCCAAGTTAGATCTGATGTTAGAATGACGCCGAGATATTTATAAGATTCCACAGGTGTTAGCAAGGAAGCAGAAATAGTGTAGGAAACGGGACTTGAATTTTCGCTAAGGGAAAAGCGCATTACTTTGCATTTAGTCGTATTAAGCGTCATTTGCCATTGTGAACATCAGTTAGAGATAGTGGTTAGGTCTGCCTGAAGTAATTCAACGTCATTCATATTTTTTATTTCGCGGTAAACGAAACAATCGTCCGCAGAGTCTACTGAAGATGTTACATTGTTAGGCAGGTCATTAATATATACAAAGAACAGCAAAGGACCTATGACAGAACCTTGTGGGACGCCGCAGGTCACATGAATGGATGACTAGTTAAAGCCATTAGCGTGTACATACTGCAATCGGTTAGACAAAAAGCACTCAATCCACCTTAGTACGTTATGGTCGATATTAAGTTTACTTAGTTTGAAAAGAAGTAAGTTGTGCGACACTGTCAAATGCTTTGCGAAAGTGTAAATAAATAGTCAGTCTCGTTGCCATGATCAAGTATGAAGTTAATATTGCTCGTAAAACTTATTAATTGTGTTTCGCAAGAGAAGTATTTTCTAAAACCATGCTGTGCACAGTTGAAGAAAGAAGATGGCTCAAGAAAGTTCGCTAGGTGAGACAGGATGATGTGATCCATTATCTTGCAAAGAATACTGGTTAATAATACTGGTCGATAGTTAAGTGAAAGGTGTTTGTCGCCTGATATGTGGAGTGGAACCACCTTGCCCAATTTGCAGTCATCTGGGAGTTCCTCGTCTTGTAGGGATTGCTGAAAAAATTTTGCCAGTATTATGGGAGAATATACTTTAGTGTTTTTTTTAGAATTTTACTGCTGATATTATCTGGACCGCAAGAAGAGGATAGTTCCATGTGATCTATGATACTTGTGATGCCTTCAAAATCAAAACGAATGGGATCCATTGGGAATGTGATGTGACTATCATAATCCGGAAGTGATGTGGTAGAGGAGAGATAAAATGCCTTAGCAAAAGCTTCACTAAGTACCTTAGCACTGTCCCTAATTGGGATGGGATTTGATTGTGCATCGAGAGGAGATAGTGATGACTCGTCTGAACCGTTCACAGCGTTCCAGAACTTTTTTGGATCAGTTAGTAAAAGTGATGGCAGTGTAACGTTAAAATATCGCGTTAAAATTGGCTATTTTTAACGCATTTTTGTACTCTTCAACTACACCTCTGAGTACTGTCCAATGCTGAGGTTTTCCCGATGACTTTGCCCTGGAATATAAACGTCTGTTTTTGTTACCAAGGTGTTTTAATGACCGGGTTAACCATGGTGACCTGCCATTAGAAGTGATGATTCTTCAAGGAACATGCAATTCAGTTAGCTATGCAGTTTGTTCTTAAATAAGCACCAATTTTCATGAAGAGACCTTTGGTCGAACTTTATGAGAAATTCATTCAAAGATTAGTTAAGGCCATCATTAATTGACGTAAAATTTGCCTTAGCATAGTCGTGAATGGTTTTAGTTTTATTCCGCGATTTGTCAGACGGTAAGCTTAATTCGATAAGAGTAGGCAATGATCGCTTATACCTGGCAAGTAGCTTACGTCGGAAACAAGGTCTGGAGAACTAGTTAGCAAAAGGTCTAATAGGTTTGAGCTCGTAGGTATCTCCCTTGTCGGTTGTGTGACTACCTGTGTTAATGAAAAGGAGGAACTTGCTGATTCTGATGATCTATCATTGCCTAATTGAGTGTGTGACCAGTTAATGACTGGAAAGTTAATGTCACCAAAAAGAAAAATAGGGCTATTAGGAAACCTTGTTTGAATTATGTTAACAATGTCATGGAGGTCATTACGTAAGCCAACAGTAGTAGATGGTGGACGGTAACTTGCACAAAAGAGGAGAGCTTTGCTGTTAATTTTGATCTGGACACAAATGAACTCCGGAGTAGTCTCAAGGTTAACTTCAAAGCAATCTATATTCTCAGATACAGCGATTAAAGTGCCGCCGCCGCGGCCAGAAGGGCGGTCACAACGAAATACATGGTAACACTTTTGTGAGGAATATATTTCGTTATTGCGCACGGATTCATTGAGCAAAGTCTCTGTTAGTAAGATAATGTCAGCCCCATGGTATCGGCGGTGCAGGATAAGCTGTGACGATGACAAAAAACACTGCGTATATGAGTGAAAAGGATAGAAATGTTGCGAAGTGTTTTCGCAGGTCGGTGCTCATTTTTATCTAGTTATCTTGGGGAAGAAGGGCTTGAAGGGCTTGCGTTGGTTACAACATGTGTTGAACTGTTTTCTCGAACAGTATCAGTTATAGGGCAGTACACGTAACATCTTTTCTTAAGAATAAGCTTGTTGTAGCGAAGGCTAAATGCCTTGCGAATTGAACAAGTTTCTTCCGCGCATGCCTGGTGGCCTGAGAAAAATCTTCGCTAATCGAGACTTCTGAATCTTTCAATTTGGTCTTTGCACCGAAAACTCTTTCTCTGATTTTATGATGCGAAAATTTGACGAGTATTGGTCGCGTTTTCTCTGGTCCAGCCATACCAATTCTATGGGCGCGAATTGGGCGCGATTATGGGCGCGAATCATTTATAATTAAAGCAGTTCTGCATTGCACAGAACAGTGACAATAAAACAATGACTGACGTGCGTTTCGAGATTCAGAGCAGAGCCTCATGGGATATTCGTCTCCTACCGCTACTTCCGGTTCCGAATTTCTCCCTCTGCTCGCTTGCTTCACGACAGTCGCTGTGTTAGTTCGCTTCTAACACTAATTTAGTTCCACTGCAACACCGCTGATTGTATTCCGTCATTGCAGTACCAACTAGACGCCGACTCTGTTATCCTTCGTAGCGTGTTTTCGCATTGAGGACAACCGAAATTATGTAAACGATAGGAGGATTTCTATGGGTATGCAGTTCAATGTGTTGAGACGCGCTGTGCGCACGGTTGCATGTATGAATAGTCTGCTAGCCCATTGGTAGATATTACACGCTTTGAGGCAAATACATCTATCGTTTGCTAAACTGCGCAAGCGCAGCCTTCGTTGCCTTTGTAGTGCAGCGAAAAAAAAAATATATAATGACCAACGTGTTAAACTACTTCAACCACACACAGGACTCACTGGTTTTGATTCGGTGCCTAGTTTATGGGGGACAAGCATTTCCGCTCGGGGTACAAGCTTGTTGGTGTCGTTTTTGGAATCTGTTGCGTCCTGTCTTTGTTGTGCATTTTGGCTGTGAATAGAGATGTGCCCATATTTCTTGCCGCGAAAGCATTTCACACCTGTATGTCTATTTTTCCTACCAGTTTTAGGGCTTAGAGTTGGCTGCTGCTTTTTCTGTTTCTGCCCGCCTTGCTGGGGTGGTTTAGAACCTTCGAAACGCTCCCGCGGTTTGCCACCCGTCAGCTTTCCTGGAACGTTTCCGCTAATCCTGCCATTCCATCGGCCGTCAGCCAGCTATGGATCTCATTTTGCATGACATAGGTGCTGTCTTCGCCTGGCAGCAATGGTTTGAAACGATCTGCTATCATCAAATCTCTCAAAGCCTCTAAACTTTCGACCTCTTGGCTACGAACATAGTACGCGAACATTGTCTTGAGCCTGGTCGCTACATGATGCCATGACTCACCTTGTTCTTTGCGTACCGCCATAAACAACCGCTTGTACTCATTCGGAGTCATTCTGAGCTCTTTTAAAACTCTCTCCTTAAGCTCCTTGTATGGCATAGCACTTCAATCTGATTCACTGGCTACAAGCACCCTCATTTTCTCAGTCAGAAATGGCAATAGAATAGCCCCACGATTTTCTTCCGGAATTTTAAGGGTCTTCATCGCTGCGTAAGCACTTTTGAACCATGAGGGGTTCATTGGATCTTTTTCTGGCATCGGCGCCAGCACCGCTTTCAATTATTTAACATAATCGCCCAGCTTTGGACCTGACCTTTGTCCATGTTGCCCATCCGCTAGTAGCTTGTCATATCTCCTAGTGCCTCCTATGTCGCTGGCACTGACTCTGCCGACGCAGGTTGCCCGTTAGGCTCTAGACCATTCCCTGCGGCATCTATCCCTGTATTTGTCATTGCATCTAACTATAGCGTACAATCACTACAGACATGGTAACTGCGGAGAAAGCAGAAAGGTATCTTACCTCTTTGGATGCTCCGTCGACGGCACTGCTGTCGCACTCGACGTGATGACAGCAGGCTCCCGGGAAGGTAGACGCGCACGACCTGATCCTGGCCCCGCAGCAGCTCAGCGCCTTGGAACTTGCTTGCCTTGGTCGCCTTGTTCTTGCTCTGAACCTTTCGATGTGAACGCCTGGTTCCTTTCGGCAAAAATTGAGCTTGTCTCGGAATTTAAAAGCCTTGGAGTGTATTTCAATGAACATTTATGATGGAATAAACATATAGATACTACGATTAACAAAATATCTAAGGTAGTGGGTATTCTTTCCAGGCTTCGGTATTGTTTACCGGAATGTGTAAAAAAATTATCTTTCGGTCCCTATTTTCATCTGTTATAGGTTACTGCTTTTTGGTTTGGGGGACCACCACCTTTTCGAATGTTAGCCAGCTTCATAGATTACAAAAACGAGCCCTTAAAATCATCGTCAACGTTTCTCGGGAAGCACCAACAGAAGCGATTTTTCGTAAATTGAATATAATTCCTATCCCGCAGCAATATAAACAAACCTTATTAAGGCGCTACAGGACTACAGCCATAAACACAGCTATCTTCTTCAAGGAACTCTACAGACTTGAACGGACGTCTCACAATTGCAGCACTCGTACAAAAAATCATTTCGTCATTCCACAAACCAGAACAAATTACGGGCGGCAGAGCATTATTTACACCTTGCCTCTTCTTCTAAACACAATTTAATAGTTACAGAGTGCAGATAACGCTATTATTATTTGTATTACCTCACTGAAAGTGTGCATTTCTGTAAATATGTTTTCCACACTGCTTGTATGTTTTTTTCTTCTTCGCCGCAATCGTATGTCACCTTTTCTACAGTCTTTAGTTAAACATTATATGAAAGTGCCATTTCGCCCTGTTGTTTCTGTTAAAAATATATTTCAATGCATAGTCAACTCTTACGCCGAAGTTACCAAGTTTTTGTACGGGGCGAAGCCACTCGTCAAGCCTTTAATAGGCTTTCTGGCTGCGCCCCTAGCATCCTTGTGATGTTGAAATAAAGATGACTTGACTTGACTTGCTTGCTGTCTCGAACCCCCGACGGCTTTTCTTCGCCCGGCTCCTTCAGCTCCTCGCTGACTTGAGCCTCCGACGTCCTCTCGAACTCGACCAGGGATCTTCAAGCTTCTCGACGTCTGTTCCTCGACGCAGCTTCACGCTTTCTCCTTTAGGATGAACTACTCTGTAGCTTCTTCACACCTTCCGTCAAATTCCTCAAGTAGAAAGACGTTGCGATTCTGCCACGACTGCGCCAGTTGAGTTTCAACAATTGTTGATGATGAAATCAGGTTTCTTGGTGGATTCATGGTTCGGACTCGCAAACATTCACACTACTCGACGGCACGAAAAGAAGGTTAACTATTTATTTACACATAAATAAGTAAGAAGATACAAGCAAGGTGAAAACTAGTTACAGTATGACTGAACCATTGATTATACGAAATCAGCCCCCGCTTAACCCAGAGCGCTTAGACTTAAGCACTCTGTCTCCGCCCTTAGCCGGGACAGCAACCAATAATCAATCAGGCGACGCTTCTCACCAATCGATTGTTAGGGAAAGGAAAATGAAGTTTCCGTCAGCTAATCAGACTGGGGGAAGGATATCGGTTAACCAATACTTGAGAAAGAAGGGGTTCCAAGCACACATACAAACAGCACTGAGTTTACTGCATTCCGAACCTCTACCTTCCCCTACGTTTCCTTTTCCGCACGCGGGCATACGGGACACAGGTATGCCTCGCGAACAACCACTCAAGGTTATTCATAAAAAAAAAAGCAAGCTGTCGCTGAGGGGTCAAGCGCCCAGTTGCAACTACAGCCTTGCCTAGGTGCCTCTACAGAGTACCCAAATCCCGAACGACCCATTGGCGCCACATTGCGTACCGATCGGCCACCGTACACCTGAGTCCTCACAACAAGCTATGTAGATGACTAGAGCGAATGACTGACACGTAGGGACACGAGAAGGCACAAAAAACCGTCCAAGTTTCACAAAATGATGACTGCAGGCATTAAAACACTGAACACTGACAAGGCTGCGCGCTGGAAAGTTATCTGTGGTGGGAAGGCAAGACAGAGACGGAACAAGCGCCCTGGCGGCGGTGCCGCCGGCAACAATAGAGCAGCCACCGAGCCTCCTTCGTGCGTCCGCGGTTCCACGATTTTGGTAACCCTTCGGCCGGGGACCGGTGCACGTGTAAAAATAGCTACCTCGCGCCGAATACTCTGTACTGGAGACTGAATGGTGCATCAGAAAGTTCAGTGAACCTCAAACTCCTTCCATCATCCGCCATAACGAGCTCCTTTTTTCCCTTCCTTTGGGGCTCAATAGTTTTCATCAGGTTGGTCTGAGAGAAAGCTCTGCACTGTTGCACTAGAATGCGGTGAGGAGTGAAGCCTGAAAAAAAGTAGCTCAGCATGGAAAACTTTGGGATTCCGGCCCCTTGCCTGGCGTTTCTCACTGGTTTCCAAAAGGAACGCTCACTTGTGCCCGCAGGTCCATTTCTTTTTTGCGAAGTGGCGTCCATTCATCATTACTTCCATTCGTGTCCATGTCTGCTTCCAGAGAAGGCGATGAAGTCACATGTGGAGCAGTAGAAGCAATCCACTTCTCGATAACAACTATGGGGTCGACTGCCTCTTATCCTTAAACCTGGACGTTTTCCGGAGGGAGTTTTATTACTATCTTTGTTGTCGCTTCAGTATAAATCTCCAGATAACTGAGGCAGAATTTCGATCATCTATTCACCTAGGTATATCTCATGAAGAGCACAGTGCCCTTGTGAGAAATGCTCACTGCTACTGGGCGGTTTCTGTTATCATTTTGTCGCAAACTATAGTTACCAATGTTTTTCAATTCCTCGGGCTTGAACACCCCAGAAGACAATGAGCCCTTCAAAGAGCGCATGTTTAACCACGAATCCCACTCTTCGCTCCTTATTATCGTGCACACAGCCAGGAAGCAACCGTGTGTGACGTCAAAGCAAGGGATCTTCACGACGGAAGACTCCTCATTAACGTCATACATTTACGCATTGTCTCTGTCAAGTTTTACAGCCGCGAAGTGGCTGTTGTGCGCAGCTACATCTCCTTCCCGCAGTACCGTGTTCAACTTTTTGTGAGCATGGAAAAATCGGCAGACTATGTCGTTTGCAAACCATGCATGGAAACACCCTATCTTAATATATGACAGGTTGGCGCCGGTAAATCCGACCACAAAAGCACGGAGTGCTATCTGAGAACCATTGAAAAGAAAGTTTACGCCCTCTTCGTAAGGACGCTTTATGTGATTTACCGGCGGAGCGATTATTTCACATGCCAAATTTATGCACATAGGTGTATTTAGCAAGGAGCAGTAGATGAATAAAGCTCAATTTGCTGCTGCATTTTCGCTGAAGATTCAGGATCGAAAAAATACACTGCCAGTCCGGCAATGCAGCTGGCAGTGCAGAAATCCGGCGGTCCTACAGCCAGGGCGAGAGGATTGCAAATCATGAATTTGTCAGTATACAACAACAGGAGTACTGATTTCGCTGCACCTTCTCTGAATAAAGGGCGCTCTTTGACAAAAGCGACCTCTGAAAAATGCTGAAGCTTTTGGTTGGAATCATTTTCTGCCTGGCGCAAAACTGCTCCAACTACTTCATCAGAGAACAGAGCTCTTAGCGAGCGTTAGAGAGGTACATCAAAGCACATACTACTAACTCTCGAGGCAGTTTCGCCTGAAAGCTTAAACTCCTCCTGCTCAACACAATGGAGCCTTCTCTGCACGTATGTCAGAGCGGTATGATAACTTTGTAGGTCGTCCCACAGATAATCGACAATGCCAACTCCGAAAGTTTGCATTCATTTCATCGCACAGACTCGTGCTGCCATTCCGCCTAGCATCCAAAGTACGCGTACAGAACTGCAGATAACAGAAATTGCACAAACACCTTAACTCTTTGTCGGCCATAGGGACATATATGTCCCGCCCGCAACCCCAACTATAGTGAACTAGAATTCTGTAACCCCAACCAAAAACTGCCTCCTCTGCTCAGAGGGAAATATGTAGACCCACAGGAACGGCTAGCGCCATCACGTAGAAGATAGAACAACTATTATTTAAGTTTTTGCTTCATTTGGTAGGTGGCGCTAGTAGCTCGTGTTCTTTTTTCTGTTGCCTTGCTTTTTTCGGTGCCGTCGCCCCTGAAGTGCGTGAGTGTGCTTGCTCCATCACCACAAAAAAAATGTCCGGTAAGTGCAAAAACTGCATCTTGCACTCCTGTAATGCGCTTAGATCAATTGTAGGCATGTTTGACATGAGACTAAGGAATTTGTTCGAGCTGCATGCAAATATTCCGAACGTAGTGGTTGGAGGTTAGGCCTAACAACCCCCCTGAGAGGTAATTTTCATGCCCAGACATTTTCAAAGTCGGTTTTGCTATTCTCGTTCATATTTTGTGCTGCTATGTATCACCAAAACACAAATAATTCGACAGAGCGTGCTGCACGGTTATTATTCATATGTAACCATGGGGCCTGTATAATTTGTTGCCGGTTGTTTCTGCAGGAAAGAACAGGAATCTGACTGCAGAGGAGGCCCTTGATCTATACTTCAGCCTTCCGGATCTTGAAAGTGCAAGCAACGATGATAGTGAAGAATCTTGTGAAGAGCTGCCTTGAGATCTTCAAAGCGAAAGTGAGAGTGAAAGTGATAAGGTTCAGCTACCAGTTGCTACTGTAAAACGTAAGAAAAAAACGCGAACAGTGTATCCTGGCAAGCAGAAGAAAAGGCGTTGCGGCTCAACTCTAGGCTCGTCAGCTGCTGCAGATGATTCTGTATTAGAAGGCGAGTGGGAGACGACACCAGCAGATGTTGTGATGCCGACGGACACTGAGCCGACTTTTTCTGCGAAGCTATCGTCGGAGAGCACGGCGTTGAATGCCTTCGAGCTCTTCTTCACCGGCGAAGTGGTGAATCACATAGTTCATCATACCAATCTTTATGCCACTCAGGAAGGAACACGGAGCTCGATACCACTCACTCCCGAGGAACTAAAGTCCTATTTTGGCATGCTGGTACTTATGAGTGCCAATCCTATGCACCAGGTACATCTCTATTGGAGTTCTGACAGCCTATTCTGCGTGACAGAAATCGCTGCGGTCATGCTGCACAAGAGATTTAAACAAATCACAAACCATTTGCACTTGAATGACAACACGCAGATGCCAAAGAAAGGTTCAAAAGGGTATGACCGCTGCTTCAAGGTTCGGCCGCTCATCGAGAAGATGAATGGAAATTTTCGTAATCAGTACACGCCTTCATCTCGTCTTGCAGTCGACGAAAGTATGATTTTATTCAAGGGAAGATCCTCTATGAAGCAGTATATGCCTATGAAACCCAAAATAAAACGCGGGTACAAGGCGTGCTGCATTGCGGTCTCGTCCACAGGACACCTATGCAAGTTTGAAATTTACCAAGGTAAGCACCAGGAGCGACCAAGCAATAGAACACTTGGAGAACACGTTGTCTTGTCATTGTCAGAAGGGATCTCAACACCAGGAAGTCAACTGTTTTTTGACAATTTCTTCAGTTCAACCTCTTTGCTACAGCAGCTCCGTGACAAAGATGTTTTCGCTTGCGGTACATATCGCACAAATCGAAAGGACCTACCAGCAGAAATAAAGGTGAACAACAAGCTTGACCGTGGTGAATACATCTGGAGGAGAAAACGGAATGTTACCGCCTACCAGTGGCGGGACACGAAGCACGTTCACATAATGTCGAACTATCATGACCCCTGTCAAGACGTTCAAGTCGAGAGAACTACGCCAAAGGGACATAAAAAAGCCGTGAAGTGCCCCGCAGCAGTGCGCGACTACAACCTCTGGATGGGAGGGGTGGATCGCTTCGATCAAAAAAGAAATGCATATCCACTAGACAGGCGCTCCAAGAGGTCGTGGAGTCGCATTTTTTATTTCATTCTTGACGCAGCGATTATCAACGCTTACATCCAGCATGGCTACAGGAACACCATCGCATACCTGTTCTTTCGGTTCATGCTAGGAAGACAGCTCATCAGTGGGAGGAGCTTTCTCAAAGGTCGGCGCAGCCTAGTGCATCACAAGCGAGGAAGCAAGAACTGCTCAGTTATGAGCGGGGTGCCGAAAGATGTTCGCTTCAATGGCCAAGGGCACTTCCCATGCACAATCACTACACGCACAAGGTGCTGATGGTGCTCGACGACGTCACAGGAAAAGCGCACAAAGCTTCTATGTATAGCCTGCCAAGTGCTTCTTTGCATTACTTGCTTAGAGCCTTTCCATCGGCAGAGATAAAGCTGACAGACAGAAAAGATCAACGCCAATGTCTGCAGAGGGACAGCGCATGTCCCACCTTTGCTAATGTCGCCAAGTTACCAGTGGGACAAGTGTTGTCCCGCCCATTTTTCTAATAATATTCTTTTACAAGCAATAATAAATTTTTTGGTGGCTCATACATGTTGTACAATTTATTTGGGAAAATCTAGTGCACAAACCATCAGTAGATTTTTCACGCCTCATAAAGTAATATCATAAAATATTTCATGCGCAACACTCCGCGTTAAGCAGCGTGTCTCTGTCATCTTCAAGAAAAGGAGCAACAATTGGCAGTTAACTTGGTGAAATTCATAATGAGGGCTGTCGTCGGTAAGCGTTATGCCCCTTTGCTCGCAGTCTCGTCAGACGGAGCCTCGATGGATTCAGGGGGTGGGCATTCGTCCGCACCGGTATCCGATGACGTTACGTGGTCACCGCCCC
The DNA here is from genome assembly GCF_055824585.1 of Amblyomma mixtum. Classification (NCBI taxonomy): domain Eukaryota; kingdom Metazoa; phylum Arthropoda; class Arachnida; order Ixodida; family Ixodidae; genus Amblyomma; species Amblyomma mixtum. The sequence goes on along the minus strand of NC_143012.1, from coordinate 142,977,901 downwards.
TGCATGGTTTGTAAACTGAGGCCTCCTTCATTTTGTCAGAGCCCTTTCTGTGGAGGTGCTGGCGCTATGACTTGTCTGAGCCGTAGATGTTGCCCTCCTAGATTGTTTTGGTCCATTAAGTTCTTTCATCCAAATCAGCAAGCTTTTACAATACATTCCTGCAGTAGTCAACTTGATCCTCTTGTTCACGACGTGCACCTTGATTGCAACATCCCCCACGATGCTTTCTGTCTTGGCTTTGAAAAATCTTGTGATTAGCTTCTTTATGCAAGGGTGGTTTTCTTGTGCTTTAACTTGCGTTTAATAACTCCGAACTGTATCGAAGCTTAAACAACCAGCCGTCAGCAAATTTCCCTCGCCAATTCCTTCTATGCATCCTGCGTTTTCCTGCAATCTTGGTCGTCCTTCAACGAATTGCTCTTGGGCCTCAGCTTTATATTACCCTCATTATCACCTTTCCTTCTGTGTTTTGTCACATGACTTCACTGTTGGCGATATGGGGTGTGCCATCTTGGAATCAATACCAGCGTTTCAGTTCTCCAAAACAGTGCATGCTCTAGAATGGGCTGTTTGCTAATGTTACTAAGAATGCACTTATATTGTTTATATGAGCATAACTATTTTTTTTCCTTCTTTGAAGGGCCCAGCCGTGGTGGCTCAGTGGTTACGGCGCTCGGCTGCTGGCCCGAAAGACGCGGGTTCGATCCCGGCTGCGGCGTCTGAATTTCGATCAAGGCGAAATTCTAGAGGCCCGTGTACTGTGCGATGTCAGTTCACGTTAGAGAACCCCAGGTGGTCGAAATTTCCGGAGCACTTCATTATGGCGTCCCTCATAGCCTCAGTGGCTTTGGGACGTTAAACCGCAATAAACCAAACCAATAAACCAATCCTCCCTTAAGGTCATACTAAGAAAGGTGTATTCACTGTATTCTGGTTCGAACACTCAGCCATTAATATGGCTCAAAATATTGCAAGGTGTCTCCAAATGATCCTCATACGCCCGCACACAACCTAGGATATTTACAGTATAACGTGTACTTAACGTCGCTGTCTTGCAAGGCGCGTTCAAATCCCCAGTGTAGCATCAGCTTAGGTATTCAAATGATTCATGCCACAAATCTCACTTAACTAGTATTCCGGAATGAGTTGAGTCCTGATCCGTTTGTTTTATTTTCCGAGACTATTGTTGAAGCTCCAGTGTCAAAGCACTGAAGGTGAATCTTCAAATTGAACATTACCTCAGTTTCTGCATATTGAGGTTGCGTTCACCGTATGCTCTCTGTAAACGCCAGGAGCACCTCCGCAACTGATCGGTCATGATTTCGCTTTCCCTCAGTATCCAATCAAGGGTGCCTTTGTTGGACCGAGACTAGTAGCTGGCACGCTTATCGAAGCAGAGTTAACGATGTTTAGACCCTTCGTTCTGCCTTGCCTGTCTGGATCATTGATAACGATCTGGAATTTTTCCTTCCTCTGAGATGCTTAGCTAGACAATCTCATCAGTGAATTGGACATTGCTAAGGTATTGTCACTCAACTCATCTCCGTAATTCATATCCAGTTGCCTGCAAAGACGTGGTGAAATCCATTTGTGAGATGTCTTCCTGCCTTACGTCCTTTCTTAATTTGTTTTGACACTTTATAGAAGCAAATGGTGGCGGTGCATCCGCTATAGATACCTTTCAATACTCTTACATTTGACACTTCCACACCCTAGTTCAGAAATTTCTGTATGACTGCTGAGATTCAGACAGAATCAAATGCTTTCCTGTAATCTATGAAGGCTATAGGGGTGGATGTCTTCTGCGCATTTATTTGTCGTCCGATGATTGCGCCAATATGATCGTATTGCCTGTACCATTTACGAAATCCAGCTGCCTGTGTCATGGTTGACTAGGTTCTAAGGTTGACCTGATTCTATAGCGACGAACGCTCTAGGCTGTAACCCTCGTTTATGATCATCCTTCGTCGAAATCTACATACACTAAACTGCAAATCATTCCCGTTTCCCGCACTACTGTTCTGCCTGTGGTGAGGGATGATAATACGTCTGGAAAAGTGCTCCGCCCTACACCGTCTTCCAATTTAACTCTACCCTATCCTTGGCCCCGTGTGGTTTCGCAGGTAATCGGCGCGTTCACGCGTAGCTCGGGGAGGAAACTCCCGGGCTCCTGACGATACCCAGCCAATCCCAACCATTCTCTTGCAACCAATCTGTAGTTTTTCAAAAGACGACCTTTTGGAATAACCGCATGGCACAAAGAGTTTGCCCACCTCGGCGTCAGCAGTCAAATTTATTGCTTTCCATGCAGTTGCAACTGGGACTTCTTTCCATTTCTTCTCTGTATCTCCGTGTTCATGTGCTGCAGAGAACGTAGAGTCCATCATACCTCCACAACAGTTCAACAGCGTCGCCGTCTACTTCAACGGTGCAGTAATGTGTCATACCAAGGTATCATCGAAACATTCGTTAACCGACACCAACACGGTCAGACAGCGTCTGGGTTAGCGCTTGAAGGTGGCTTCCTTTGTTTAATGCGCGAACGCCTTGGAGGATACTTCCCAACCTCCGCTGGCGGTGACTGCTATAGTAACACAGCACACTCGTTTAATCGGCACGCTAAGGCAGGATAGTATTAACTGACATGAATTGTTCCTCTGCCTTGAAGTTTTTGGTGGTCATGTGAAGGTGTATACAGTGGAGTCATGAAGAACCTTGGAGCGTACTTTGCAAGCTGATAATTCTGGGAAGTACCCGCAAGAGCCGGCTCTTACCATCCTGGGTACTCTTGATGAAACTCTGCCCCAAGCATCGCTGTCAAAGAAGTGCTGATGGCACTTGTTTTGCATTTTTTTCCACCTTTAGCGCTTTTTTTTCTGTCACATTTAGCCAATGTCTCAGGAAACTGTAGGAGGTGACGTGATTTTATCAATAATACAATCCCGTCGGCAACGTGTAGTACGTGCGGACGCGAAACTGGCAAAACTCGAAGCGAACGCGTGGCTTCTCGGCCTTCATTATGACGTCTGCCGTGCCGTGTGCAATGCAGATTAAACTCTAGCAATGCCCCAAGATAGCTGCGAGGCCCAGTGTGCGCATAACACTGCGCAGAAGCGCACAACATTTGCGCCCATCGAGGAGCACTCACTGTCGGTCCATGCGTAAAAAACACAGACTCGCTCCTGCTGCTCTTTCCGTGCATGCTGCAGTGCTTTAGGTTCGCCAGAACGGCTCAGAAAAGCGCAGGGCAGGCAACTGCACGCTTGGCGGCTGTTGCCACGAGCGAGAGAAGTATCCATGCGCCGTTATGCATCCTGGAGGGCCGAACACGGTACATAAAGCCCTCGGAAAGCACTGTCTCTCGCCATCGGCCATACCACGCTGAATACGCCGGTTCTCGTCCGATGACCGAAGCTTAGCAGCATTGGGCTCGGTGAGTACTTGGGAGGGAGACCACCTGGGAACACCAAGTGCAGATGGCACTTCTTTTCTCTTTTTTCGCCTTTACCGCTTTTTTTTCTGTCTTATATAGCCAATGTCTCAGTCAACTGTAGGAGGTGACGTGATTTTGTTATCAATAATACAACCCCATCGGCAACGCGTAGTTCGTGCGGACGCGAAACTGGCGAAGCTCGAAGCGAACGCGTGGCTTCTCGGCTGTCATTCTGACGTCTGCCGCGGCGTGTACACTGCAGATTAAACTCTTGCAAAGTCCCAAGATAGCTGGGAGGCCCAGTGGGCACATAACACTGCGAAGAAGCGCACAATATTTGCGCCCATCAAGGCGCACCCACTGCCGGTCCATGTGTAAGCAACACAAACTCGCTCCCGCTGCTCTTTCCGTGCATGCCGCAGTGCTTTAGGTTCGCCAGAATGGCTCAGAAAAGCGCAGGGCAGATGAATGCACGCTTCGCGGCTGTTGCCACAAGCGAGGGAAGTAGCCATGCGCAGGTTTGCATCCTGGAGGGCCGAACACATTACATAAAGCCCTCGGAAAGCACTTTCTCTATCCATCGGCCGTACAATGCTGAATACGCCGGTTCTAGTCCGATCACCGAAGCTAAGCAGCGTTGGGCTCGATCAGTACTTGGGAGGGAGACCACCTGGGAACACCGAGTGCTGATGGCACTTTTTTTGGATTTTTATTGCGAAACCAATATTACGACAGGTTTCAGCCCTTCGCGCCGGGGCGGCCGCGAGGCACGTTTGACCTTGAAGGGCGGCAAGAGGCGCGACGCGCGGCGCACTACAGCTGTAGCCGAGTGGAGGCGCTGCCCTCCCCGCGCTCTCGCCAGCTCCGGAGTGTAGAGAGGAGGCTGGAGCCTGGAGAACGGGGAGGGGTATAAAATCCGTTCGCTCGCTTGCCGGCTCCGTCGTTATGCCGCCTGATAAACAGAAAGACAGGCTAGGTCGGCTTGACGAAACCAGGAAACTACAACGGGCTTCGGAGACAGATGGAGAACGCGAACAGCGCCTTGCTAAGCGGCGCGCTCAAGACGCTGCTACACAGGCGCACCGCGCCTCTATCGAAACCGAATCGTCTACAACCAGGGATGATCCCGAATGGAACGCTATGGATGCTTACGCAACCTACCAGGTTTAACCAAAGCTAAATCGCAGAAAAATTTTTTTCGGCTGTGGCTAGAGTTCCGTCTAGACGGAAGAGCAATTTGCGCTAGAGTTCCGTCCGGACGGAACTGCAACTTGCGCTAGAGTTCCGTATAATTTGAGCTTTCCCTGCAGGGCGGCGTCTATAGCATGCAGACGTCGGTGAGTGGCGACACCACGGGGTTTCCCGAGCATCCGCAAGGACATTCCCGCCGGGGGATGACGGTGAGCAATGCGCTCCCTTAGCGAAAAAGAGGATGTGCTAAAAATGCATTTCAAACGTATTGTATTAATTTCATATTTATTTCGCATTTTTTTGTCCCTATGCTTAAACTGCAATACGAATGCTTTCTAAGTATACTAGGAATAATATTTTAAACGTTCTTAAAAATACGTGTAAAGTACATTTTTGCCCGCTTAGCATATTTATAATGCATTAAAAATATAATAAAAAAATACATTACAAATATACTAAAAATATACATTTAATACATTAAAAATGTGTTTACTCGGGCTTAAAAAAAGTCTACTGGGCGGCTCCATGGAATGACACGGGTTAATTCATCAACTGGAGAACAAATCGTACACGGGCATTTATCATTAATCAACAGGAGTCTGATATGATAAGGTCACGTGATTGAATGGGAACGGCAGATACCTACATACAGCATACCAAGACGACAGCGACACAGCAAACAACAAATCCTACGACAAGCGCTATACTTGGCTTGCCGTATATATACCCAGCGAAAGCGACGCACTATTTTGCACGGTGATGCCTTTTTTTGCGCAAATACTGTGGGCTTACAAATTATCGCAGAAGTACCCTACTGGTCGCGTTCGAATCTGGGATTAATTGAGAACGGAATTGCTAGTTGAAACTTGCGTCAGGCACAGGTCAGGAGTCGAACTGTCAATTAACAGATACATGGGCGTGTAAGGTAGCCGGTCTTCCCTGCCACACGGGGTCCTTTCCGCTGGCTTATTCGGACCCAGAAGTACCCAAGGCGCTTTTGCTGGTATAATGCTATCACGTTCTCACACGGAAATGTTCGAATGACATTGAGTGGAATGGCATTCGAGAATAGGAATGACATTCGGACTCGATGGACTGCCGCGGTGCTGCACGACACTTTCGAAACGCATTCGAAAGCCTCAGCTCGTTTTCAGTGTACAGCGACGACGACGACGGCGGTCACACTAATCCGACAACGACAGTATATATCACGCTGAACAACAGCATGTAATTATAGTGAAATATCTAGTTTACTATAATATGATTCTAGAGGGACACGTTTTTCAGGCCAACGACACCGACGAATCCGGTCGGCGGACGGTCAGCCTTGTCGGCGGCTGTGCGAGAGCACGGTGATGAGGCGGCGGTGTGTGTATGCTCGCGCTTCTAAATGAGCGAAACGAACGGCTATATTTCACGTGTGCATACCTGAACACTCACCAGCGATAAGCGCTGGCCAAATCAGTTTCAATCGACGACGGCTCTGTTCCCTTCCGCGACGACTAGGCCCAGCGAGTTCGCAGGCTTGGATCTGTGATTTCGGCGGTTGTGAAGAGCGAATCACAAGCTTTAGCGAATGCAAATGGTCACCAGGTGTAGTTTTGGCAACAGTGACCTGAAATCAACTATTGCTTACATCGCAGGGCACGCGTACGATGAACGGGAATCGCCGGTGTGACCCAGACTGCCGAGCCGTGCTTTACGGCCAGCAGCAGTCGTCGCCGTCGCTAGCTTGTGGATAACAAGTTAGGCCGTTTCATTTAAAGCGAACAGTCGCCATACATACTTCTGGATAAAGTAGTTTAAAAAAAAAGTACTGGTCACGTCGGAGAAAGCCGGGACAAGAAGCGAGAAGCGCCAGTCCTGCGCGATGCCAACAACCCGGCTTTCTCAGGCGTGCGATCGCGTCATCGCTTCCCACACATTGTAGCACTGCGTAAACAATCACGAGTACAACCAGTAAAAAAGAAAACAGATTGTTTATTAGAACCAAAGCGCAGATTGCGTTTTATGTTATGTAAACAAGCGATGTAAACAACAGTATGAGTGCAGTCGTCATCATCGGCGCACTCCTGGGGAAATTTCATGCTGACGCGGTTAATATTCATTGGCGTAATATTATCTTCAAGCACTCCCTTAGACAGAACACGTGTAGCATCGTTAGATGACATTCGGCTGGAAGGCATTCGAAGCGCCCGTGTAGCAAGGGTATAAGTGGTGATCACCTTCCTGCTAGAAGTTACCATAAACGAAAGGATGACAAGAAAGGGAAAGTTTTCACTCTTCGCTGAAACGTCATTTCGAGCCCTAGATTGTTCCACGGTAGCTTGAAGTGTAATGCAAATATGTTTACGCGGACAACCCATTTGTTAGAATTTAAATATACTTCAGACGGATTAATTGCGTATTTACGAAAGTACACTTTCAATAGATGGCCAGCACCAAAATGCGATGTCCCGAAACTCGATTTTGAGCATTAGATTGTTCAACGACAGCTTGTAGTGCGCTGCAAATATGCTAATGCGGACTGCCAAATTGCTAGAATTTCAGTGTTCTTTGGACGAATTAATTACGTATTTACGGAAGTACACTTCAAATACATTGACGACACGCAAATGCCATTTCCCGAAACACGATTTCGAGCACTCGACTGTTCATGGCAGCTAGAAGTGTGCAAAGACGTTTAAAAGGACTGCCCGTTTGTTAGGATTGAAATATATTTCGGATGAATTAATTTCATATTTACGAAAGTTCACTTTTAATACATTGACAAGATGCTAAAACTGCATACATATACGTTTACAAGGGCTGCCCGTTTTCTAGAATTGAAGTATACTTTCGATGAATTAATTTCATATTTCCGAAAATACACTTTTAATACACTGACAAGATGCTAAAACTGCATGCATATTTTTTCATGTATTTGAAAAGTGCTCGAAGTATGCTTTAAGTGAGGTATTTTTGACACATTTTAAAAATATATTTCGAATACCAAGCATGAAATTTCAGAAACGTATTTCCTACATATTTTTAGTGCATTCATGAATACAAAATATGTTTAAAATACATTTTAAATAGACCTCCGTATATTCCAAACGTATTAGTTTTTGCTAAGGGCTACCACGGACCTGAGCATCCGCGCTTAGGCGTGCGTGGCACCGCCGTGTCCGGGGAAAAGGGGATTCTGGTGGTTGAGCCGATGCCGAGAGTTTGGACCCTTAAGGCCCCTCGGCGGAGGCAACACACCACTTTGGCCCCAGCTGCCTGTAGACGGAACCTCCGGCCTGACCCGACCGGAGGAAATCGGCAGTCGCCTTTTCCTGTTCTCCTCTCCATCGTTCACTTTCCTATCTTCTTTCTCACAATTCTCCTGTCACCTATTCGCTTCTTAGATTTACCTTTTTTCCTGGCGGCGAAGGTTAACCTTGCGTGACCAACTACCCTGAGTTGTGTCATATTTGGTTATAGTTAAGGTGTACAGCTGGCGTGGGCAGGACTTGATTTCAAATTCCTGTCTCGTCCCCTTGTTGGACTCCATGGTGGGTCTCTGGCACCATTACCGAAGAACTACATTTTTTTAAGGCTCCCCACCTTTCTACACCAGGTCCCTCTCTCAAAAGAGAGTGGAACGAGGCAGCAGACTATCTTTCGAAAAAGAAACCGTCATTCTCAAAGTTCCACGTAATCCATAGTGAAGTTGAAGAAAAACAAGCCAGAATAACAGAATAATATCTCCATTCATTGTGTCCAGATGCATGACAGATACCTTGGGCCCTGGCTACAAGGTTTCGAAAATGGCCAGTGGCGACTTATTGCTCGAACTGCGTGACAGCATGCAATGCTCGAAACTTTCAAACATTACATCTCTAGGGGACATCTCTGTCTCTGCGACTCCCCACCGATCTCTGAACACAGTCAAAGGCGTTATCTCAGAAGCTGACTTTATCCATCTAAAAACTTTTGAAATGCTTCAAGGGCTCTCTGATCAAGATGTAATTGATGTCCGCACTATCAAAATCTGCAAGGATAACAAGGAAATAGATACCAAACACATGGTCCTCACATTCAACGCCAGCAGTTTGCCCGAAACAATCGAAGTAGGCTACTTGAAAGTCAACGTCAGGCACTACATAACTCATCCCCGCCGCTGTTTCAATTGTTAGAGGTTTGGCCACGGCTCACAGAGTTGCCGCGGCGGCAAAACGTGCGTGAAATGCGCCTTGAAAGACCACCCTTCAGAGCAATGTGACGCAGCCCTACGCTGCACGAACTGCGAAGGAGACCACGCTGCGTACTCCAGGGCGTGTCCGTCCTGGAAAAAGGGAAAAGAAATCATCACCATTAAGACCAAAGAAAACATTTCATTTAAAGAAGCGAGAAGGCGCTTTTCGCTTACAAACACATTCTCTTTCACAGCAAAACCAAACTTCGCTGATATGGTGCGCAGGGGCGTAGTACCCCACAACACTCCAGCACCTGCCGCGGCCAGTTCCACTGCGCCTGTGGCAGGGCCATCCACGCCCCAAGCAGGGACAGCGAAGGCTGCTCTGCCAACTACAAGCCAGAGAGTGCCGGCCCATTGGTCAGCATCCCGCAAGACTTCCCCCCGTCGCGGGAGGCCTGACATTCACACACCCGCGGCTTCCCCGCGGTCATCCAGCACCTCTTGCGAGGTGTTGGACGTATTCCCCAGCCCGCCTGCTTTACAGCGGCGGAACAGCTCTCTTGAGCGGAAAAAAGACAGTGCCGTGATAACGGCCCCAGAAAGTAAGTACACCCTTAATCTTTCCTATCCCAAACATAAACATGGCTTTTCTAGTTCAGTGGTACTATAGAGGAATGTTGAAGAATTACAATGACATAACAGTATTCTAGGGTTAATCTCGCCCGTAGCTTTATGTCTTCAGAAGACCAATCTTGGTAGACAACATGCAAATATCCTGAAACACTATAAAACTTTTAGACGCGATCGTGAGCAGGCAAATAGACTCTCTGGAGGCGTCGCGATTGTCGTGCAAAGCGGCGTCCCTGCTCGAGAAATGACACTCAAAACAAACCTTGAATCCGTTGCGGTCAGTGCCGTCGGTCATAAAACAATTTCTATCTGTTCTGTATATATTCCTCCACATTTTACATTAACAGTCCACGATTTACAAGAACTTGTCAATGAACGTCCAGGACCGTATCTAGGAGTTGGGGACTTTCACGCTCACTCCCCTTTTTGGGGAAGCGAGCGCTGTGACTCTAGGGGTCAAATAATCGAAGATTTTATCCTCACAAATAATGTATGTCTTTTAAATACAGAAATAAATGGAACGTCATTGACAATCCATATGGCAGCGATCACCTCCCTATACTTATCACTTCAACATCCCCACCGGAAATAATCCCCCCGAGGCCACGGCCCTGGAAGCTCCACCTCACTGACTGGTCACTTTTTAGCGCAAAGACAGCTTTAAAAAATATAGTTTTAGAAAATCTCACCATCGACCAGATAAACGAAAAGTTCACTAATTGTATCATAACTGCCGCACTCACAGCTATTCCTCAGTCGTCAAGAGTGGCGCGACAAAACAATAAAGTATCCCCGCAGGGGGGCGTCTGCATCATGCAGACGTTGGTGAGTGGCGACACCACGGGGTTTCCCGAACATCAACAGGGACATCCCTGCAGGGGGATGATGGTGAGCAGTTTCAGCAGCACTCACTTTCCTGTTCCTTTCTCACAACTCTTCGGTCTTCTACTCACTTCTTGGTTTTTTTCCTTTCTCCTGGCGGCGAGGGTTAACCTTGTGTGGCCAACTACACTAAGTTGCGTCATATTTGGCTTTAGTAGGGGTGTACACCTGGCGTGGGTAGGGCTTGCTTGCAAGTACCTGTCCCGTCCCCTTGTTGGCCTCCATGGTGGGTGGCTGGTACCGTAGCCGAACTGCACACATATCCTATAGCTCTCGCTCCTTCATCAAACGATCGCCCTCTCAAAAGAGGGTGGACCGAAGTAACAAAGCAGTTTGTAAGCAAAACGGAAGAAGCCTTCCCGAAATATCACGTAGTCACCAGTGATGATCCTGAAAAACCAGCAAGAAATATATCACCATTTATGGTTGCGAAGAGTCTCAAAGAAGCCTTGGGCCCCGGTTACAAGGTGACGAAACTAGCTAGCGGAGACTTGCTCCTAGAAATACGTGACAAATTTCAAGTTCCGAAACTCTCAAACATTTTGACATTTGGAGACATTCGTGTCTCCGTCACACCCCACAGGTCACTAAACACTGTCTGTGGAGTGGTCTCTGAAATTGACTTACTGGATATCACCGAAGTAGAAATGCTGGATGGCCTAACCGATCAAATGTACCAGCCGCCGCGGTGGCTCAGTGGCTATGGTGCTCGGCTGCTGGCCCGAAAGACGCGGGTTCGATCCCGGCCGCGGCGGCTGAATTTCTTTGGAGGAGAAATTCGAGGCCCGTGTACTGTGCGATGTCAGTGCACGTTAAAGAACCCCGGGTGGTCCAAATTTCCGGAGCCCTCCACTACGGCGTCCCTCATAGCCTTAGTCGCTTTGGGACGTTAAACCCCATAAACCTAAACCTAAAATGTTACCAAAATTCAACGGATCAAAATAAGGAAAGGAAACAAAAAAAAATCCCAACGACGCATCTAGTACTTACTTTCACTTATTGCACACTCCCCGACTCCATCGAAGTGGATTACACAAAGATTGCCGTGAGACCTTACATTCCCAACCCCAGACGCTCTTTCAGTTGCCAAAGATTTGGCCATGGATCCCAGAGTTGCCGTGCCCACAAAACGTGCGCGAAATGTGCTTCAAAAGAACACGCCTCAGAAAACTGCGAAGCAGCATTCCGCTGCGCTAACTGCGGAGGCGAACACCCAGCCTACTCAAAGTCTTGCCCATCGTGCAAGACGGAAAAACAAATGAGCACACTGAAAACGAGAGAGAACATTTCATTTAAAGAAGCAAGAACACGTATCACAATGGCAAGCAATTTTTCACTCACAGTACATACAAGCTTTGCCGTTGAGGTGTGACTATGCGACCCATCACACCGGCCTCTGGCACCTGCCCAGACCTCACGCACTGAGGCTGCGGCGGAGCCATCCTCGCCCCAGGTGGAAGTTGCTAACACTACTCCACCACCTTCAAAGCAGGTCATGCTGCCTTTCGAGGCAACGGTCCTCAAGACTCTGTCCACGAGGCGAGGTCTGTCACAAAGAGCCAGGACAGCAAGAGCCACGTGCAGTCTGCACGATCGTCGAGCGCCTCTGAAGAGGTGACGGACACGAGCCCGGGTAGCTCCATGCCGTCGACGTCACAAGTACGGCAGAACTCCCTGGATCGTAAAAAAGAGACAAGCCCCGAATCATGGGGCCAACCTGAACACAGTTCTCACCCTCCACACACAAGATGGCATTCATAACTCATTGGAACTGTATTAGACTTTTAAATACATTCATCGACATAAAGGACATCCTAACTTCACTCTCCCCTGTTGCGTTGTGCCTGCAGGAAACTAACCTAGGTCCGCAGCATAAAAATCTACTAAAAAATATAAGTTATTCCGGCTTGACCGAGAGCATGCAAACAGGCTATCGAGAGGGGTAGCCATCATCGTGCAAAGTGGAATAGCAGCCCGTGAGGTGAAACTTACAACTAAATTAGAGGCCGTAGTTGCCACTCTACTTACGTACAATACTATTACAGTGTGCTCTGTATATCTGGAACCACACCTTAAAGTCACAAACATAGAGCTAGAAAACCTTTTAGCGCAACTACCAGAGCCTTTTTTGGTAGTTGGCGATTTTAATGGACATTTCCCCTTCTGAGGAAGTGGAAAAAACAGATACCAGAGGCCAAATTATAGAGGATCTTATTCTTAGCAGTAGTATTTGTTTGTTAAACTCGGCTAAAAGTGCATACTGCTCCCAACCTCGGGGAAAATGAGTTGTTTGGATTTGTCTTTTAGTTCACCGTCTGTTATTAACGATTTTAAATGGGATGTCATTGACAACCCATATAGCAGCGATCACCTTCCAGTACTAATCAATCTAACATCTCCAACAGAAATCATCCCAACAAAACCGCGACGTTGGAAACTTCATTTAGCAGACTGGGAACTTTTCAGAACAGAAGCCACTTTAGAAAAAATACCGTTAGATAATCTTAACATAGATGAGGTAAATAAAAATTTCACAAGTTGCATTCTAGCTGCCGCACACTTAGCTATTCCTCAGTCTTGTGGAGTGGTGCGACAGAACCACAAACAATGGTGGACACAAGGCTGCAGGGAAGCGAAAAAACGACATAACAAAGCGTGGGGTACATTTCGCAGGTACCCGACACAAGAAAACCTCATAAATTTAAAAAAGCCAGAGCTAAGCACCAGCGAGAAAGCATCAAGGCAAAGTTACATCTCATCCATAAACAGCCAGGTCACATAAAAAAAAATATGGGAGCAGGTTCGAAAATTGAATGGCAGCTTCTCACCGCTCACAATTCCTCTTTTGACAACACCCGGTACACAAAAGAGTACAAAAGAACAGGCAGATGTATTAGGGGAGCACTTTGCTGCCGTTTCTAGTTTGTCACATTACACGCAGTCATTTCTAAATTACAAAAATATAGCTGAAAAGCAAAGACTCCTAACTAGTGGCAGCACAAATGAACAATACAATAGTCTCTTCACACTCTCAGAAATAAACAGAGTGCGCTCTCCCGGAAAACTAACTGCTCCACGGCCTGACGAAATACACTATTCAATGTTGGCCCATGTCCCCGAGCCTGCTATAGGGACACTTTTGAAAATTTTTAGCAAAATATTGACACTAGGGAGAATACCTGAAGCTTGGAAGAAAGCTATAATTGTACCGTTTCTTAAATCTGAAAAACCACCAACCTCCCCAAGCAGTTATAGACCAACAGGCCTTACGAGTTTCTTAGCCAAATCCTTCGAAAGTGAGCTTAATATAAGATTGAATTTTGTTCTTGAATCGCGTCAACTCCTTGATATCCATCAATGCGGTTATAAAAAAGGATGCTCAACGACCGACCATCTTGTTTGCCTTGAAAATACTGTGCGCGAAGCTTTTATACACAAACAAGACTGCCTAGCCGTATTTTTTTATCTGGAGAAAGCATACGACACAACATGGAGGTTTGGGATTCTTCGCGATCTTGCTGAACTTGGCATCCGCGGCAGGATGTTAAGCTGTCTAAATGATTTCCTGTCGAACCGCAAATTTCAAGTACGCTTGGGATCAACCCTTTCCAGGAACTTCATTCAAGAGAACGGGGTTCGTCAATGGTGTGTTTTAAGCACAACACTCTTTGTTGTAAAAATGAATTCCATAAGCAAAATAATTTCGAAGTTCATTATGTATTCTGTCTATGTCGATGATCTCCAAATAGCCTCCATGTCCAACAACGTAGCAACCTATGAGAGACAAATACAGCTAACAACAAAACTGGCTTCATGGGCAGACAAAAATGGATTCTAATTCTCCACACAGAAAACAGTGGGTGTCCTGTTCTCACTAAAACGAGGCCTACAATTCAACCCCACATTACATCTGAACAATACCGAACTACCTATACAGAGTGAACCAAAATTTCTAGGCATTACCTTTGACAAAAAACTAACTTTCCTATCTCATATTAATGGTTTCAAAAAGAAAGCCTCTCGATTCTTGAACATGCTAAGGTACTCTCTCGAAAACACTGGGGTTTCAATAGGACCTGTCTTTTACAAATTTTTCGCTCTGTATTGCGCTCTACCTTAGATTATGGTTGTATAGTGTACGGGTCAGTGAGACCGTCGTATCTTAAACGACAGGATCCAGTACATAACTTAGGTTTACGTCCCTCCACTGGTGCATACAGGACATCACCCATTAACAGTCTGCATGGAGAAACTAACGAACCATCACTTACACACAGAAGAGCCATGCTCACATGCTCGTGCATCCTAAAAATCCGGCCACTGCAGAAACATCCATGTTACCCTATAGCCACAATGTGCTCATCTAGAATACTCTTTAACAACAAACCGCAAGCTACCAGACCACTACTACTGCGATTTGAAGAGATGTGCCAGGATCTCGGCGTTCTAAACACATTGCCTGGTATTGCGCAAAGACGAAATCCACTGCCACCATGGTACAATTTCCCTACAGTCTGCGATTTCACCCTTACACAGTTCCATAAAAAACAAACTCCACAACAATATATTACAAGAATTTCTTGCACTTGAGGAAAAGTACACAACTTTCACAGCATTTTACACAGACGGTTAAAAAAAACAGATCTCTATGTTGGAAGCGCAGTGGCACAAGGGGACTGGAATGAAATTTATTTATTTATTTATTTCGTGTACCCTCAGGGCCAGAGGCATTATAGAGGGGAGTGGTTACAAAAATTTCAGAAAAAAAAATGTACAGTGCAGCAAACTAATTAGTAATACAAAAATGATTGCTCCTAGTTATACATTATTAGCTGTTGGGTTCTTGGTGTGCTGGTTAATAGTACATAATGCACAAAATACAGCGCAGCAATACAGTGAAAAACAAACAAACAAAACGCTCGTACAAAAAACAACAAGAATATAGAATTAAAAAAAAATATGATGCTTCTACTTATACAAAGATTTCTAATGCTGTTTTGAAGCGTTGGTTGTCAGTAATGGTAGCGGTAGATGCAGGAAGGTGATTCCACACAGCAGCTGTGCGCGGAAGAAATGACTGAAACATGGCATTGGTTTTGCAAAATGGAATTCCGACTTTGTTATTGTGATCTAGCCTTGATGAAATGTATTGGGGAGGGGAGATCAGTTCGTGGCGAAGTGAAGGATGATAAAATATTTTGTGAAAAAGTGAGAGTCTAAGAGCTTTACGGCGAGATGCTAAAGATGGCAGGCTGAGATTTAATTTCATTGCAGAGATGCTGGCAGTTCGGTTATAATTACATACAATAAAACGAGCAGAATTATTCTGGACCATTTCTAATGAGTGAATTAGGTTTTGTTGAAAGGGATCCCACACTGCTGCAGCATACTGTAGCTTTGAGCGGACCAGTGTCTTATATAGAAGTAGTTTTAGGGAAGAAGGTGCCTTAGAGAAATTACGTTTTAGATATCCCAGCATGCGATTAGCATTATTAATTACGTAAGAAGTGTGAATGGACCAAGTGAGGTTGGTTTGGTTTGGTTTATGGGGTTTAACGTCCCAAAGCGACTAAGGCTAAGAGAGACGCCGTAGTGGAGGGCTCCGGAAATTTCGACCACCTGGGGTTCTTTAACGTGCACTGACATCGCACAGTACACGGGCCTCAAGAATTTCTCCTCTAAAGAAATTCTAGCCGCCGCGGCCGGGATCGAACGCGCGTCTTTCGGGTCAGCAGTCGAGCACCATAACCGCTGAGCCACCGCGGCGGCCAAGTGAGGTTGCTAGTAATATGGATACCAAGATATTTGTAAGAATAAACAGAATCTAGAGGGACATTATTAAGGTGATAGGAAGGTAGCTGGCCGGAAGTTCTTGACACACGCAGAAATTTACATTTTTTGATGTTTAATTCCATTCACCATGATTGGCACCAAATACAGATAGCGTTAAGGTCTGCTTGAAGAGAAGATATGTCATCGTCGCAAATTATTTCCCTGTAGTTGACGCAATCATCTGCGAATACATGAATGTAAGAGGAAACACAAGAGGGTAGATCATGAATGCAAATTAAAAAAAGTAGAGGACCAAGTACCGACCCTTGAGGTACACCGGACAGTACTTTACTTGGCTGCGAGGTTGAGTCATTAGCAGAAACAAATTGCGAACGGTTAAAAAGAAAGGATTCGATCCAAGCAAGCAGTTTGGGATCAATGTTAAGTTGATGTAACTTGAACATTAGAAGGTAATGGCATACTTTATCAAATGCTTTCGAGAAATCTAAAAATATACAGTCGGCAAGTGAACAGCGGTCAAGGATGACGTTTAGCTGATGCGTGAATGATACTAGTTGTGTTTCACATGAATAAGTCTTGCGGAAGCCATGTTGCGATGGTGAGAAAAATGAATTAGATTCGAGAAAGCTAGCTTGATTTGAGGCAAGGACATGTTCTAGAATTTTACATGGGATGCAAGTGAGCGAGATAGGCCGGTAGTTAAAAGGACAATGCTTGTCACCTGATTTATGGAGTGGGATCACCTTCCCTACCTTCCATTCAGCCGGCAAAGAACTTTTATCGAGCGACTGCTGGAATATCTTTGTTAGAAAAATGGAAGAATAACAGCTCGTGTTTTTCAGAAATTTCGCGTTGATTAAATCGTGCCCAGGAGCGGAAGATGGTTTTAGAGATGAAATTATTGATTCGACGCGTTCTGCTTCAATGGTTATGGGAAACATTGCTGGATAAACATTGTTGTGCGTAGATTGGAGCGTAATATTGGTAGTTGAAGAAAAGTTGCGCAGGAAAACTTCGTTAAGTACAGACGCACATTCATTAGCTGGAATAACTATGGAAGAGCTGTCAATCAAGGTTATCATGTCATAGTAAGGATTCCGCAGTGTACATCCATCTTCACTGTCGAATGTCACGCCACCATTCTAGCCGTTAAAAAAATAGTAAATGAGAACCTCGCCAACAGTATTGTATATACAGACTCACTAAGTGTACTTCGAGCTCTCCACTCAAGAAATGCAATCAGTCCACTACTTGGTGACCTCATACACAAAAAAACAACAGCCATATCTCAAGGACAAAACATAAAACTCTGCTGGGTACTACGTCATATTGGAATTCAAGGCAACGAGAGAGCAGACTTGTGTGCTGCTAAAGCCCGTTGCAAGCAAATAAACAAAGTAAACATACCCGGTTAATGATTCCATGCACCTAGTACTCCGTAAAATAAGGAAAAAATGGCAGTTAACTTGGAACAATGAAGAAAATAACAAACTACAGTTGATAAAGCCAGTTTTAAATGAATGGAAGTCTTGCACACACCAGGAACGTTTTAAGGAAGTAATTCTCTGCCGGCTTCGTATAGGACATACACATCTTACTCATAACTTTCTATTGACAAAACAAGCAAAACTCTTTGTGACAAGTGCGGAGAGGAAATAACAGTAAAACACATTTTACTCTCATGTACAAAAGTAGAAAAACTAAGGAAAAGTATTTTACAGTTTTATAATTATTACATTCCTTTGCACCCGATGTTATTGCTGGGAGAAGATGCAATTGTTAATAGAGCTTGCGTGTTCGGTTTTGTAAGAGAAGCAGGACTGCTCAAGAGTCTAAATTTTCATCCACTGCCTCACTTTACTTTAAGATGCACTTCAGCCACCTTCGCATTCCTGAGAAAGGGACTGAAGTTCTTGTTTGGTTGGTTGGGAGGCTCAACGCCCTTGCCCAGCCAATGATGGCCGCGGAGCCTACCTGACCTTTTTAAAGCTTTTATCATTAGCCATTTATAAAACGTTTTCCTCTATCGTCACTAGATAACACATACCAATGTTATAGCCTCTCTACACCGCCGATTATTTTAATATTCCTATAAAATTCTGCACACGACAATTGCGTCATACCCTGAGCTTGGCGTATAATGGCCTCAGTTGCCTGTGTGCCATAAAACCCAAGAAACAAACAACGAAAACCATAAAGTATGGTGGACAAAAGACTGTAAAGAAGCTAAAAAGCAACAAAATAGAGCTTGGGGTAAATTCCGTAGGTATCCGACACCTGAAAATCTCTTAAATTTTAAAAAGGCACAAGCTAAAGCTCGCAGTGCCGAGAAAGCTTCATGGCAGAATTATGTTTCAAATATCAACAGTAAAATCACATAAAAAAAAATGTGGGAGCAGTTTCGAAAATTAAACGGCAACTTTTCACCATTCAGAATTTCGTTTTTAACAACACCCGGCACACAAACAAGCATAGAGGAACAGGCAGTATTATTGGGGGAACATTTCACTGCAGTTTCAAGTTCATCACACTACACGCAGTCCTTTTTAAAATACAAAAACAGCTGAAAAACAGAGGCTTCCAACAAGTGAAGGTGCAAATGAAAAACACAATAGTCTAAATACCCTCCAAGAAATCAATAGAGTACTGTCTGCCGGAAAAAACTGCTCCAGGATCCGACCATATACATTATGAAATGCTTGCACATCTTTCTGAGCCTACTGTAGGAGCACTTTTAATATTCTTTAACACAGTTTGGATGTCAGGGAAAATACCTGAAGCCTCGAAGAAAGCTTTTATTGTACAGTTTCTTAAACCTAGTAAAACCCCAACCTCTCCTAGCAGTTTTAGACCTATAGCCTTAACCAGTTGTCTCGCCAAATCCTTTGAAAGTGTCCTTAACACAAGATTAACTTTTGTTCTTCAAACCTGCGAACTTCTTGATATCCATCAGTGTGGATTTAAAAAGGGATGCTCCGCTACAGATCACTTAGTCCGGCTTGAAGATACTGTTACAGAAGCTTTTATACAAAAACATTGTCTTAGCGTTCTTTTTGATTTAGAAAAAAGCATATTATAGAACCTGGAGGTTCGGGATTCTTCAGGACATAGTTGAACTTGGCATCCGTGGCAGAATGCTGAACTCCATTAAAGACTTTTTATCTAACCGTTCATTTAATGCCCGTCTAGGCTCAACCCTTTCGAGGGATTTTATTGAGGAAGTTGGAGTGCCTCAAGGATGTATTTTAAGCCGAACTCTTTTTATTGTAAAAATGAATTCTCTTAACAATATAATACGAAGGTCCGTTATGTATTCACTTTATGTAGACGACCTCCAGATAGATTACACATCCTCCAACATATCCATATGTGAAAGACAAATACAGCTGACAATAAATAAACTGTCAACATGGGCAGACAGAAATGGTTTCCGGTTTTCACCACATAAAACAGTGGCCATTCCGTTTTCACTCAAACGAGGCTTACAGGCAGACCCCACCCTACACCTGAACGAAATAGATTTACCCGTAAAAAATGGACATAAATTTCTAGGCATAACATTTGACAGAAAACTCACTTTCCTGCCTCATATTAACCCGTTAAAAAAGGCAACTTCCCTATCACTGAACCTACTCAAAGTCCTTTCGCATAAACACTGTGGTTCTGACAGGGCAAGCCTTCTAAAAATTTATCGTTCTGTGGTACGATCCTCATTAGACTATGGTAGTATAATATATGGTTCAGCAAGGCCATCGTACTTGAAGCGACTTGACCCAGTGTACAATTTAGGTTTACGTCTTTCAACTGGTCCTTATAGGACATCGCCTATAAGCAGTCTTTATGTTGAAAGTAATGAACCATCACTTACAGACAGACAAATCATGCGCACACGCTCATACATTCTAAAATCCGTTCCCTACCGAAACATATCTGTTATAAAATAGTTACAAAGTGTCCATCCAGAACACTTTATAATAACAAACCACAAACTACCAGGCCACTCCTCCTGCGTTTTGAAGAGTTGTGCCAGAGTCTTGGCGTACTGAACACATTACCTAACACTGCGCTCAGAGGAGAGCCACTACCTCCATGGTACAACTTTCCTGCAATATGCGACTTCACTCTTACACAGTTTTACAAAACGCAAATCCCACAACAACATGTAGTACAAGAATTTCTTGCAGTCGAGGTAAAATACAATGGTTTTACGTACTTTTATACGGACGGTTCAAAAACAGATGCCTACGTAGGAAGCGCAGTAGTACGGGGTCATAAGAAATAATCAGACTTCCACAGTGTGCATCAATTTTCACAGCTGAATGTTATGCTGTAGGCTTAACCGTTAAAAAAGTATTAAATGAAAACCTCAGAAACAGTATAGTTTACACAGACTCCGTTAGTTTACTTACAGCTCTCCATTCTAGAAATGCAATTACCCCGATGCTTGGTGACATCATACACAACATAGCAAAAGTTATAGCTCAAGGAAAAAACAAAACTTTGTTGGGTGCCGAGTCACGTCGGAATTAAAGGCAACGCGAGAGCAGACCTCTGCGCTGCACAGGCTCGTGACAAGCAAATAACGAAAGTAGATATTCCCTTTAAAGATTGCATGAACTCGGTACTTTGTGAAATAAAGAAAAAATGGCAGTGTGCCTGGGACAATGAAGCCAACAACAAACTGCACTTCATAAAACCAGTTTTGGGAGAATGGAAATCCTGCACCCACCAAGAACGCTTCAAAGAAGTCATTATTTCTCGTCTTCGTATAGGACACACGCACCTGACACACAATTTCCTACTGACAAAAAAAGATCAACCTATTTGCGAGGAATGCGGAGTTGAAGTTACGATTAACCACATTTTATTCTCTTGTACGAAATTGGAAATATTAAGGAAAAAGTACTTTACGCAATTTTATAACGAATACATCCCTTTTCATCCTAAACTGCTTTTAGGAGATATTGCGATTGTTGATATATCACATGTTTTTAGTTTTCTTAAAGAATCAGGATTTCTTAAGTGTCTCTAAATGTGTTTTACCCACTGGTCTGTTTTAATTCTAATGCACCTCGGCCACTTTCTCACTCCTGAGAAGACGGCTGAGGTCCCTAATCCATCGGTTGGTGACCTCGAGATCCTTGCACAGCCAAGGATGGCTGCTGAGGTTACCGACCCTCTTTAAAGCTTTTACCATAAGTCACTTCTAAAATTTTGTCTTATATTTTTCTAGGTTCCATGAATTAACTTTTTGGCCCTTTACACCGCCGTTCATTTAGTCTTTTGTATAACATCCTATATAAAACAATTTTCTATACCCTGAGCTAGGGGCATGATAGCCTTAGTTGCTTTGCGCCATTAAACACAACACAACACAACACACAACACTACATTCCTTTGCACCCGATGTTATTGCTGGGAGAAGATGCAATTGTTAACAGAGCTTGCGTTTTCGGTTTTGTAAGAGAAGCAGGTCTGCTCAACAGTCTATAAATTTTCATCGACTGCCTCACTTTACTTTAAGATGCACTTCAGCCACCTTCGCATTCCTGAGAAAGGGACTGAAGTTTTTGTTTGGTTGGTTGGGAGGCTCAACGTCCTTGTCCAGCCAAGGATGGCCGCGGAGACTACGTGACCTTTTTAAAGCTTTTATCTTTAGCCATTTATAAAACTTTTTCCTCTGTCGTCACTAGATAACATAAACCAATGTTATAGGCTCTCTACACCGCCGATTATTTTAATATTTCTATAAATTTCTGCGCACGACAATTGCCTGAGCTTGGCGCATGATGGCCTCAGTTGCCTATGTGCCATAAAACCCAAGAAACAAACAAACAAAACAATAAAGTATGGTGAACAAAAGACTAAAGAAGCTAAAAAGCAACAAATTAGAGCTTGGGGTAAATTCCGTATGTATCCGACACATGAAAATTTTTGTCATATTACTTTAAATTTTGTTATTTATGTGCTGCACACTGCTGCATGAACTGTATTGGGGAACTGTGACCTCGTCAGGCCTCACCGCCTTTTGTCACAGTTCCCTCTTTCATTTATTTGAAGGAAAATAAACCTCAAACTTCAAACTTGAACTTCAAAATCTCTTAAATTATAAAAACGCAAGAGCTAAAGCTTGCAGTGCCGAGAAAGCTTCATGGCAGAATTATGTTTCAACTATCAACAGTCAAATTACATAAAAAAAAATGTGGGAGCAGTTTCGAAAATTAAACGGCAACTTTTCACCATTCAGAATTTCGTTTTTAACAACACCCGGCATACAAACAAGCATAGAGGAACAGGCAGACATATTGGGGGAACATTTCACTGCAGTTTCAAGTTCATCACACTACACGCAGTCCATTTTAAAATACAAACACAGCTAAAAAACAGAGGCTTCCAACAAGTGAAGGTGCAAATGAAAATTACAATACTCTAAATACCCTCCAAGAAATCAATAGAGTACTGTCTCCCGGAAAAAAAACTGCTCCAGGACCCGACCATATACAATATGAAATGCTTGCACATCTTTCTGAGCCTGCCGTAGGAGCGCTTTTAATATTCTTTAACACAGTTTGGATGTCAGGGAAAATACCTGAAGCCTCGAAGAAAGCTATTATTGTACAGTTTCTTCAACCTAGTACACCGCCAACCTCTCCTAGTAGTTTAGACCTATAGCCTTAACCAGTTGTCTCGCCAAATCCTTTGAAAGTGTCCTTAACACAAGATTAACTTTTGTTCTTCAATCCTGTGAACTTCTTGATATCCATGAGTGTGGATTTAAAAAGGAATGCTCTACTACAGATCACTTAGTCCGGCTTGAAGATACTGTTACAGAAGCTTTTATACAAAAACATTGTCTTAGCGTTCTTTTTGATTTAGAAAAAGCATATTATAGAACCTGGAGGTTCGGGATTCTTCAGGACATAGTTGAACTTGGCATCCGTGGCAGAATGCTGAACTCCATTAAAGACTTTTTATCTAACCGTTCATTTAATGCCCGTCTAGGCTCAACCCTTTCGAGGGATTTTATTGAGGAAGTTGGAGTGCCTCAAGGATGTATTTTAAGCCGAACTCTTTTTATTGTAAAAATGAATTCTCTTAACAATATAATACGAAGGTCCGTTATGTATTCACTTTATGTAGACGACCTCCAGATAGATTACACATCCTCCAACATATCCATATGTGAAAGACAAATACAGCTGACAATAAATAAACTGTCAACATGGGCAGACAGAAATGGTTTCCGGTTTTCACCACATAAAACAGTGGCCATTCCGTTTTCACTCAAACGAGGCTTACAGGCAGACCCCACCCTACACCTGAACGAAATAGATTTACCCGTAAAAAATGGACATAAATTTCTAGGCATAACATTTGACAGAAAACTCACTCTCCTGCCTCATATTAACCCGTTAAAAAAGGCAACTTCCCTATCACTGAACCTACTCAAAGTCCTTTCGCATAAACACTGTGGTTCTGACAGGGCAAGCCTTCTAAAAATTTATCGTTCTGTGGTACGATCCTCATTAGACTATGGTAGTATAATATATGGTTCAGCAAGGCCATCGTACTTGAAGCGACTTGACCCAGTGTACAATTTAGGTTTACGTCTTTCAACTGGTCCTTATAGGACATCGCCTATAAGCAGTCTTTATGTTGAAAGTAATGAACCATCACTTACAGACAGACAAATCATGCGCACACGCTCATACATTCTAAAATCCGTTCCCTACCGAAACATATCTGTTATAAAATAGTTACAAAGTGTCCATCCAGAACACTTTATAATAACAAACCACAAACTACCAGGCCACTCCTCCTGCGTTTTGAAGAGTTGTGCCAGAGTCTTGGCGTACTGAACACATTACCTAACACTGCGCTCAGAGGAGAGCCACTACCTCCATGGTACAACTTTCCTGCAATATGCGACTTCACTCTTACACAGTTTTACAAAACGCAAATCCCACAACAACATGTAGTACAAGAATTTCTTGCAGTCGAGGTAAAATACAATGGTTTTACGTACTTTTATACGGACGGTTCAAAAACAGATGCCTACGTAGGAAGCGCAGTAGTACGGGGTCATAAGAAATAATCAGACTTCCACAGTGTGCATCAATTTTCACAGCTGAATGTTATGCTGTAGGCTTAACCGTTAAAAAAGTATTAAATGAAAACCTCAGAAACAGTATAGTTTACACAGACTCCGTTAGTTTACTTACAGCTCTCCATTCTAGAAATGCAATTACCCCGATGCTTGGTGACATCATACACAACATAGCAAAAGTTATAGCTCAAGGAAAAAACAAAACTTTGTTGGGTGCCGAGTCACGTCGGAATTAAAGGCAACGCGAGAGCAGACCTCTGCGCTGCACAGGCTCGTGACAAGCAAATAACGAAAGTAGATATTCCCTTTAAAGATTGCATGAACTCGGTACTTTGTGAAATAAAGAAAAAATGGCAGTGTGCCTGGGACAATGAAGCCAACAACAAACTGCACTTCATAAAACCAGTTTTGGGAGAATGGAAATCCTGCACCCACCAAGAACGCTTCAAAGAAGTCATTATTTCTCGTCTTCGTATAGGACACACGCACCTGACACACAATTTCCTACTGACAAAAAAAGATCAACCTATTTGCGAGGAATGCGGAGTTGAAGTTACGATTAACCACATTTTATTCTCTTGTACGAAATTGGAAATATTAAGGAAAAAGTACTTTACGCAATTTTATAACGAATACATCCCTTTTCATCCTAAACTGCTTTTAGGAGATATTGCGATTGTTGATATATCACATGTTTTTAGTTTTCTTAAAGAATCAGGATTTCTTAAGTGTCTCTAAATGTGTTTTACCCACTGGTCTGTTTTAATTATAATGCACCTCGGCCACTTTCTCACTCCTGAGAAGACGGCTGAGGTCCCTATTCCATCGGTTGGTGACCTCGAGATCCTTGCACAGCCAAGGATGGCTGCTGAGGTTACCGACCCTCTTTAAAGCTTTTACCATAAGTCACTTCTAAAATTTTGTCTTATATTTTTCTAGGTTCCATGAATTAACTTTTTGGCCCTTTACACCGCCGTTCATTTAGTCTTTTGTATAACATCCTATATAAAACAATTTTCTATACCCTGAGCTAGGGGCATGATAGCCTTAGTTGCTTTGCGCCATTAAACACAACACAACACAACACACAACACTACATTCCTTTGCACCCGATGTTATTGCTGGGAGAAGATGCAATTGTTAACAGAGCTTGCGTTTTCGGTTTTGTAAGAGAAGCAGGTCTGCTCAACAGTCTATAAATTTTCATCGACTGCCTCACTTTACTTTAAGATGCACTTCAGCCACCTTCGCATTCCTGAGAAAGGGACTGAAGTTTTTGTTTGGTTGGTTGGGAGGCTCAACGTCCTTGTCCAGCCAAGGATGGCCGCGGAGACTACGTGACCTTTTTAAAGCTTTTATCTTTAGCCATTTATAAAACTTTTTCCTCTGTCGTCACTAGATAACATAAACCAATGTTATAGGCTCTCTACACCGCCGATTATTTTAATATTTCTATAAATTTCTGCGCACGACAATTGCCTGAGCTTGGCGCATGATGGCCTCAGTTGCCTATGTGCCATAAAACCCAAGAAACAAACAAACAAAACAATAAAGTATGGTGAACAAAAGACTAAAGAAGCTAAAAAGCAACAAATTAGAGCTTGGGGTAAATTCCGTATGTATCCGACACATGAAAATTTTTGTCATATTACTTTAAATTTTGTTATTTATGTGCTGCACACTGCTGCATGAACTGTATTGGGGAACTGTGACCTCGTCAGGCCTCACCGCCTTTTGTCACAGTTCTCTCTTTCATTTATTTGAAGGAAAATAAACCTCAAACTTCAAACTTGAACTTCAAAATCTCTTAAATTATAAAAACGCAAGAGCTAAAGCTTGCAGTGCCGAGAAAGCTTCATGGCAGAATTATGTTTCAACTATCAACAGTCAAATTACATAAAAAAAAATGTGGGAGCAGTTTCGAAAATTAAACGGCAACTTTTCACCATTCAGAATTTCGTTTTTAACAACACCCGGCATACAAACAAGCATAGAGGAACAGGCAGACATATTGGGGGAACATTTCACTGCAGTTTCAAGTTCATCACACTACACGCAGTCCATTTTAAAATACAAACACAGCTAAAAAACAGAGGCTTCCAACAAGTGAAGGTGCAAATGAAAATTACAATACTCTAAATACCCTCCAAGAAATCA
The DNA here is from genome assembly GCF_055824585.1 of Amblyomma mixtum. Lineage (NCBI taxonomy): Eukaryota > Metazoa > Arthropoda > Arachnida > Ixodida > Ixodidae > Amblyomma > Amblyomma mixtum. Next base: position 142,951,543 of record NC_143012.1, on the reverse strand, counting down.
ATAGAGTACTGTCTCCCGGAAAAAAAACTGCTCCAGGACCCGACCATATACAATATGAAATGCTTGCACATCTTTCTGAGCCTGCCGTAGGAGCGCTTTTAATATTCTTTAACACAGTTTGGATGTCAGGGAAAATACCTGAAGCCTCGAAGAAAGCTATTATTGTACAGTTTCTTCAACCTAGTACACCGCCAACCTCTCCTAGTAGTTTAGACCTATAGCCTTAACCAGTTGTCTCGCCAAATCCTTTGAAAGTGTCCTTAACACAAGATTAACTTTTGTTCTTCAATCCTGTGAACTTCTTGATATCCATGAGTGTGGATTTAAAAAGGAATGCTCTACTACAGATCACTTAGTCCGGCTTGAAGATACTGTTACAGAAGCTTTTATACAGAAACATTGTCTTAGCGTCTTTTTTGATTTAGAAAAAGCATATTATAGAACCTCGAGGTTCGGGATTTTTCAGGACTTAGCTGAACTTGGCATCCGTGGCAGAATGCTGAACTCCATTAAAGACTTTTTGTCTAACCGCTCATTTAATGTCCGCCTAGGCTCAACCCTTTCGAGCCGCCGCGGTGGCTCAATGGTTATGGTGCTCGGCTGCTGACCCGAAAGACGTGGGTTCGATCCCGGCCGCGGCGGTTGAATTTCTTTGGAGGAGAAATCCTAGAGGCCCGTGTGCTGTGCGATGTCAATGCACGTTAAAGAACCCCAGCTGGTCGAAATTTCCGGATCCCTCCACTACGGCGTAACTCGTAGCCTTAGTCGCTTTGGGACGTTAAACCCCATAAACCAACCAACCATCAACCCTTTCGAGGGGTTTCATTTAGGAAAATGGAGTTCCTCAAGGGTGCATTTTAAGCACAACTCTCTTCGTTGTAAAAATTAATTCTATTCGGAAAATAATCCCAATGTCCATTATGTATTCAGGCTTTGTTGATGATCTTCAGATAGCGTGCACATCTTTCAATATATCTACATGCGAACGACAAGTACAGCTTACAATCAACAAAATGGCAACATGGGCAGACAAGAATGGTTTCCTGTTCTCACCACAGAAAACAGTGTCCTGACTTTTTTCACTCAAACGAGGCTTGCACACAAATCCAACATTACACCTAAACCATACCGAACTGCCTGTAAAAAAGGAACACAAATTTTTAGGCACCACTTTCGACAAAAAACTTACTTTCCTGCCTCACATAAACGCACTGAAAAAGAAAGCGTCGCTACCACTGAACAGACTGAAAGTCCTTTCACGCAAACACTGGGCTTCTGATCGGGTATGCCTTCTACAGATTTATCGCTCTGTAGTACGTTCCATTTTAGATTATGGTTGCATAGTGTATACATCAGCAAGGCCGTCGTACTCTAAGAGACTGGATCCTGTGCACAATTTGGGATTGCGTCTTTAAACTGGTGGTTATAGGACATCACCCATAAAAAGCCTGTACGTAGAAACCAATGAACCACCACTTGCAGACAGAAGAACAACGCTCACCTGCTCAAACATTTTAAAGATCCGTTCCCAGCCTAAACACATCTGTTACCCACTCGTTACAAAGTGTCCATCTCGAACACTATTTACCAACAAACCTCTCGCAATCAGGCCACTTCTTCTCCGCTTTGAAGAGAAGTGCCAAGAATTAGACATAATGAACACATTGCCTAATATTGCACGCAAACCTAATCCACTCCCGCCTTGGTATTGCCTACCATCAGTGTGCAACTTCACATTAACACAATTTCGGAAAAAACACACACCGCATGAGCAGATATTACAAGAATATTTAGAACTAAACAAAAAATACAGATAATACGAAGCATTTTATACCGACGGATCAAAATCAGCAGACTGCGTCGGAAGTGCTGTGGTTCAGAATAATTGGGAAAATATAGTACGGCTACCTGAGTGTGCATCTATTTTCACTGCCGAGTGTTACGCATTCTCGGTAGCGTTGGAAAAAATAATAAATGAGAAGATTCAGAACAGTATCATTTACACTGATTCTCTTAGCATGGTACCCTCACTTCACCATAGAAACGAAGTCACACCAATAATCGGTGATATCATAGACAACATAACAAGCGCCACAATACAGGGACAAGACTTTTAGCTTTTAGTTTTCTGCTTTTTAAGGGAAGCCGGTATTCTTCAAAAACTGTGATGTTCTGACCCTGTGCTTCTCTACTTTGAACGATACACCTCAGCCACTTTCTCAGTCCTGAGAAGGAGGCTGAGGTTTTTATCTGAGTTGTTGGGAGCCTCGAGATCCTTGCCAAGCCAAGGATGTCCATGGAGGTTAAGCAACTTTTAAAAGCTTCTGCAAAAAGCCATTTCGAAAATGTTTGTCTTTCATCAACTAGGTAATAAAAATAACATTTAGGCCATTTACACCACCGTTCTTATACACTTTGTTTTCAAACTTTGCTCAAGCCAATTTTTCTAAACCTTGTTCTTGACGCATGATAGCCTTAGCCGCTTATGCGCCATTAAACACAACACAACACAAAACACAACCCAGCCTTATCATGCTTCCCCATTCCTCTAACGACTGTATGCCGTTCTCGGTGAAGTTGCTGTCGCATGCTTCGCGGAACGCATTCCAGAAAAGTTTTTCTGTGAAGTGCGAACCACCTGAAAGAAAGGAGAAATGACTCTACTGATACAAACACCCCGCAAAGTTAGATTTGTCGTTGTCAACGCGCACCTGCACAAATACAAGAAATTCTTCTGCAGTCCGGTGGGGCATCGAACGCAGCTCTGACCGTATTTTCTTGCCTCTAGGCCCGTCCGTACGTCCTCGCGCCTGCCTTTCACTGGGCACCTACAGTGGCTGTCCGGTGACTCCGGCTGAGGAACGTGCAAATTTCTCGCAACAGGCTGCATTCTGCGGAGATTTGTCAGCGCAGATATGAACGGCTTTGGTGGATGACACCTCGGGTACTCTGAGTGGTGTGACATCACGGAAGGGGCCACATCAAGCCTGCAAAAGTTCAGTTCAGTTTATTAAGGTCCACGCACGGGTATTACATAAGGGGTGGATTATACAGAAAAATAAGTACAATGGGTGCCATGTGGGTTCCACATATAATATAATCTTTTACTGCTTCGGAAAAGTTGGATGGGCAGGTGACAGCGGCGTTGCTGTGGGAAAGGCCGTTCCAATCTAACGCTGCTCGGTTGAAGAAGGAGGCAGCGAACGCGGTAGTATGGCAGGAAAGGACGCGGCAAAGGATCGCACCCTGTGGTTTGGTGGAGCATCGAAGCATCGAAGTTCTGACCGTATTTTCTTGCCTCAAGGTAAGCGAAATCCGTTATATAACGGAGGTTTATTCTATGCTCCACTGGACTGAACATTTTGTGAGTAGAGTGTGTTAAAGATGCCAGGCAAACAATGTATGCCATGTAACAAACTGCTTGAAAAGGGTGCTCTTTGCCTTGCATGTAAACAGTCTGAAAACTGGCATCAGGCCGGGAACAAGTCGGGAATTTCTAAAAAACATTAAAGAGTGTGAACGCATAGTAAATTGCTGACTGGAAATGCAAAACATCTGACAACTAATCGGCAGAATCTGAGAACAGCGAGGAAGATCACCATAAGCTTACAAAGCACAACAGCTCAGGTGCGTCAAAGGAACTAGGTGAGCAGATGGCGACCATGAATGAAATTCTCGCCAAAGTTTTAGTCCACCTGGAAGGTCTGGAAAAGAAAGTAGATAGCCAGTGTACGACAACCGAGGCAATTGAAAAGTCAATGGAGCTGCTAGCTTCAAAATACGATGAACTTCTGGAAAAGACGCAAATCCAGGAAATGGAAATTGGAAAGTTAAAAGAAGCAACAGAAGAAGTGGCTAAAAAGCTGACTGCAGATCAAAAAAAAGTTCAGATAACGCCGAACGATACTCGAGAAGTAAAAACATCGAAATACACGGAATTCAAGAGCTCCCAGAAGAAGATCTGCGCCAAATTCTATCTGACTTGAGCAATAAACTAGAGATAGAGGCGCCAGAAGAACAGTCACTTGAAGCAATCCACAGAATCAAAGCAGCGAAATATAAAATTCTACCAATCATTGTAAGGTTCACCGACAAAGCCACTCGAGACGTGTGGCTGTCAAAGAAAAACACCCTCAGGAGTTAAAAGATCTTCATAAATAAAAACTCGACGCGTAATAAAAAAAAAGTTGTTTTGGCAATGCCGAAGCATTGCAGACCGGAAGGACTACAAGTTTCTCTGAATGCGGAATGGTGAAATCTTCGCTAGGGAGGATTGAAGGTGCTATATTGATTAAAGTTGAGACAGAGAATGACTTGGCCAAATTAATCTAATGGCTTCTTTTGAATCATTCACTTAATGGGATAAGAACGGGCAGAGTGCGATCACTGAAACGGTCTAAGTCAAGAGATAAGCATACTACATATAAACATACGAAGGACAAGAAAGCACTGGGATCAGCTATGTATTTGATTGTCGAGCAGGGAGGCTACTGATGTGATCGTCTTAACTGAAGTAAATTTGGACGGCACCAGACAGAATTGCTATGACTTGGATGGTTATCAAATGTTTGTGCTTTGCGGAGAAAACAGAAGAGGTGAAGGAGTTTTCATCTTCGGGAAAGACACATGGATGTGTTCTACGATTGATGTGAACTTTGACCACGCACAAGTTATAGTGCGATCTATTAACAAAAGACAAGTTGCATACACACTCTGTGGCATATACAAACCAGCCGGCAAGAATTCAAACATGTTTTTGAATAAATTGAACCCTTTTCTTCAAAGGCTTATGATTGAAAAGAGACTTGTTTCGGTTGAGGACCTCAATATTGATATTCTTCAAGAATCTAGAGCAGCAGCAGCTGGTTACCTGAATCTATTAGTGGAATATGGACTTACAAATGTAATAAATGCTTGCACCTGGGAAGAGTACTTCAATCAATCAATCATTTTATTCAGACATGAACTTGTATGCACAGTACATGCCCTCGAGATGAGACAAAAGGAAGAAGCTGCTGGCATTCTTCCTGACGCGGCCTCACCCCGGGTCACACATCAAAGGCAGAAGGGTGGTTGCAATCATTAAAACTCAACAAGCTCTTTAGTTCAATTTTTGCAGTAGTCGAAAGTTAATAAAGGCACATCGGATTACAAAGACAAAAGAAAAAGACCACTAACGCTACATTTCGCAACACAATAGAAAATATGACAGGAGTGAGGTTATCAATGTAAACACTACATATCACAAGTATTTGATGGGTCATTAGTACGCGTAAAAAGCATCTTCACTTTCTGTTTGAAATGACAAGTGATTTTACTAGTTACAGCTTCGTCAATTATGGAAGGATACACATTGCAAACCGCAGAAATTTGGTTATCAATTTGTTGGGTGCCGTAGTTTGTCCGGGCACGACTGGAAATGAAAGAAGTGACTCGCAGACTATATCGTATGTTTCTGTTTACGCACTTGTTTCTGAAAGTCCCCGCAGGGGGGCGTCTGCAGCATGCGGACGTTGGTGAGTGGCGACACCACGGGGTTAACTCGAGCATCCGCAGGGACATCCCCGCAGGGGGATGATGGTGAACAATGCGTCACCACGAACCCGAGCATCCGTGCTTAGCCGTGCGTGGCATCGCCGTGTCCTGGGAAAAGGGCATCCTGGTGGTTGAGCCGATGCCGAGCGTTTGGACCCCTAAGGCCCCTCGGCGGAGGCAACACACCACTTTGGCCCCAGCTTCCTTTAGATCGCACCTCCGGCATGACCCGACCGGGGGAAATCGGCAGTCGCCTTTTCCTGTCCTTCCCTTTATCTTTCACTGTCCTATCTCCTTTCTTACAACTTTCCTGTATTCTCCTCCCTTCTTTTTCTTTCCTTTTTTCTTGGCGGCAAGGGTTAACCTTATGTGGCTGACAACCCTATGTTACGTCATATTGGGTAATAGTGGTGGTGTACAGCTGGCATGGTCAGGGCTTTTTTAAAGCCTCCTGTCCTGTCCCCATGTTGGGCTCCATGGTGGGCGGCTGGCACCGTTGCCGAACACCAAACATTTCTTATGGCTTCCCATTCTTTTACTGCCGATCTCCCTCGTAAAAGACGGCGCACCGAGACAGCAAAATTCTTTTAAAAAAACCCAACGAGCTTCCAACGGTTCCACGTAGTGCACTCTGAACATGCAGAAAAAACTGCTAGACTGATTTCACCATTTCTTGTCTCCAGAACTCTCACAGAAAGCATAGGCCAGGGCTATAAGATAAAGAAATTAGCCAACGGCGATTTGTTACTAGAACTCCTGCACAACCACCAGCACGAAAAGTTAGTGGAAATAACAGCTTTTGGAGACACACCCGTGACAGTCACCCCACACCGATCCTTGAATACAGTGCGAGGAGTTATCTCTGATGACGACCTTAGGCATGTAACCGAAGAATAACTTCTTGAAGGACTGAAGGAACAAAATATAACTAACGTGTATAGAATCAAAATGAGGAGAGATGACAAAGAAATTGCCGCGAAGCACATTGTCCTGACATTTGCATCAAGCATACTTCCAGAATCTATTGAAATTGGTTACACGAAGCCTGAACTCAGGCAGTACATACCCAACCCACGACGCTGTTTTAAATGCCAACGTTACGGCCACAGCTCTTAGAGCTGCCGGGGCCAACTGACATGTACTTCACATGAACACGATGCGAAATGTACTTCACATGAACACGATGCTGATAGCTGTACAGTTGAACAACACCTGTGCATAAATTGTGAGGGCAGCCATCCGGCGTACTCACGTGCATGCCCTGTATGGAAACAAGAGAAAGAAATTATCACAATCAAAGTAAAATAAAACATTTCCTTCAAGGAAGCACGGAAGCAAGTTTCATCAGTACACAAACCTAGCTTCTCCGTTTTGGTGCAAAAGGGCACGGCTCCACAGCGGCTTCCGGCTCCTGCTCAGGCCACACACAGTGAGCCTGGAGCAGGGCCACCCGTGCCCCAGGTGGCAGCAGCTAGCGCTGCGCCACCACCCACGAAGCAGGCTGCGCGGCCTCCAGGTCGGCGCTCCCCAAGGCCCCTCCGTTCGCGGAGAGGCCCAACACGAAAACAGCCGTGCGTACTGCACGGACGTCCAGCGCATCTGAGGATACGATGGACACAAGTCCAAGCAGCTCTGTGCCCTCGACGTCGGAGAGACGGCGGGGCTCCCTAGACCGACAAAAGAAAGAGAAGCCCCGTACCAGGGCGCCCGAAGAAAAAACCTAGTTTTCTCACTATCCACATAATATAAGATGGCTTTCATACATTGGAACTGCAGAGGACTCCTACACAACCTAAATGACATCAAATACATTTTAGCCACACATTCACCTGTAGCCTTGTGTTTACAAGAGACAAACTTAGGCTATAAACACGAAAACTTTCTCAAACACTATAAGGTCTTCCGCCGCGATCGAGAGCAGGCGAGCCGGCTTTCGGGTGGCGTTGCCATAATAGTTAAAAGTGGAGTCGCAGCTCGCGAACACAAACTTAAAACTAGATTAGAAGCCGTAGCAGTCATCCTACACACATTTAAAAGAATTACAGTGTGCTGCGTATACATTGACCCTCATCTTAAAATAACAACCCATGACTTAGAAGACCTTTTAGACCAATTACCAGAACCGTTTTTAATGATAGGAGATTTTAACGCCCACTCCTGCTTTTGAGGTAGTGAGAAAACCGACACTAGAGGTCAACTGATTGAAGATTTTATACTCTGCAATAACATTTGTCTCTTAAATACTGGCAAGCCAACCTACTGTTCTCCTAGCTCAGGAAAAATGAGTTGTATAGATTTATCTTTTAGTTCGTCCTCTATTTTTACAGATTTTAATTGGGATGTCTTAGATAACCCATATGGAAGCGATCATTTACCAATACTAATTTGCTTAGCACATTCACCCGAAAATAATCCCAACTAAACCGCAACGGTGGAAACGCATTTGGCCAACTAGGCACTGTTCTGTGAAAAAGCCAGCCTAGATAAAATAGTTTCTGACGACTTGAGTATAGACGAACTTAACGAATTGTTCACAAACTGTATTATTGCCGCTGCACGCCAAGCTATTCCTCAGTCCTCTGGAATAGTAAACCAAAATCACAAATACTGGTACACAAAAGAATGTGAAGAAGCAAAAAAGAAGCAAAACAAAGCATGGGGCATTTTTCGGAGATACCGTACACAGGAGAATTTTATAAAATTTAAAAAGGCGAGAGCGAATGCTCGATATAATCTTCGCAGTACCGAAAAATCTTCGTGGAAAAATTACGTTTCGTGAATAAACAGCTCGACCACGTCTAAACAAATGTGGGAGGAGGTCAAAAAGCTAAATGGCAACTACTCTTCGTTCACAGTCCCCCTTCTGACAGTTCCTGGTGCACAGACGAGTTTCGAAGAACAAGCAGATATTTTAGGCGAATATTTTTCTACCATTTCCAGCTCATCACACTACACAGCAGCTTTTCTAAAACACAAAAACACAGCGGAGAAGCAAAGACTGCCAACAAGTTGTGGTACAAATGGACCCTACAATAATTTATTTCCAATGCAAGAGATCAAAACAGTAATTTCTGCCGGTAAACATACAACACCCGGCCCAGACCATATACATTACCAAATGCTAGCCCATCTTTCTGAACCTGCCGTAAAGGCACTTTTAAGTTTTTTTAACAAAGTCTGGGTGCCAGGGAAAATACCGAAAGCCTGGAAAGAAGCTATTATCGTACCGTTTCTTAAACCCGGGAAACCACCAACCTCTCCTAGCAGTTATAGACCCATAGCCCTTACCAGTTGCCTCGCGAAATCCTTCGAAAGTGTCCTGAATATACGGTTAACTTTTGTCCTCCAATCCTGTGAACTTCTAGATAGCCATCAATGTGGTTTTAAAAAGGACACTCCTCTACAGATCACCTAGTTCGCCTTGAAAATACTGTAAGAGATGCCTTTAAGCACAAACAACACTGTTTTGCAGTCTTTTTTTGACTTAGAAAAGGCATATGACACAACATGGACGTTCGGAATTCTTCAAGACCTTGCCGAGCTTGGCATCCGCGGAGGGATGTTAAATTGCATAAAAGACTATCTCACCGCTCATTTCAAGTACGCCTAGGGTCAACCATTTCAAAGAATTTTTGCCAGGAGAATGGAGTACCTCAGGGATGTATCTTAAGTACAACACGCTTTGTTGTAAAAATGAATTCTATTAGGCAAATGATCCCAAGGTTCATTATGTATTCTGTTTATGTTGACGATCTTCAGATAGCATGCACATCCTCCAACATATCCACATGTGAAAGACAAACCCAGCTAACAATAAATAAACTGGCAACATGGGCAGACAGGAATGGTTTCCGGTTCTCCCCACAGAAGAGTGTCCTCTCTTCACTAAACATTAACGGGATAGAATACACGGAGATTGAGTTGGCAAATAAATTTAACGAGCATTTCCTTACAGCTGGTGTAATGGAAAATGTAGATCCTCTCTGTAAAGAGCCTATAAGTTACATAAAGAAGACATACACAAATTCAATTTTCCTGGAACCATGTACTGATAATGAAATTGTAGACATAATTAACTCACTCCGAAACAATAGTGCTCCGGGAATAGATGACATCCTGACACGGCCAATCAAATTTGTTGCAGATATTTTAGCTGCCCCACTAGCACATATCTGTAACATCATGCTTAACACTGGTAGGTTCCCAGACTTGATGAAAGTGGCTCGTGTAGCTGTAATTCACAAGAGCGGTGATGCCAACAACCTCAACAACTACCGACCGATTTCCGTTCTCTCAACTTTTGCGAAGGTTGCTGAACATGTAATAAATAATCGCCTGTATAATTATCTGGCACGACACAAAATTATTGCAAAAGAGCAATATGGTTCCCAAAATATAAAACAGAATCTGCTTTGCTTAATATTAAGGAACAGCTAATTGACAGTATAGAGAGAAGACTAGTAACAATAGGAATTTTTCTTGATTTAAAGAAAGCTTTCGACTCGGTAAAACACGATATCCTTCTCCAAAAACTAGAACGGTACGGGGTAAGAGGTCTTGCTCTTGAGCTTCTCACCAGTTATTTAAAAAATCGTTTTCAAATAGTCCAAATAGACGCAGTATCATCAACGCCAGGGGAAATTGTAGTTGGTGTACCACAGGGTTCTATTTTAGGACCGATACTATTCCTTCTGTATATTAACGACAAAGTGAACATGCCTCAGACTAAGAATATTGTTATTTACGCAGATGATACTAATGTGTTCTTTTGAGGAAATAATATGGCTATCTTAGAAAAAGAAGCAAACGTATGGCTACAAGAACTTTCTTCATGGCTGGAATCTAACCAATTGAAACTAAATGTTGAAAAGACTAAATATGTCGTATTTAGAGCCAAAAACAAGATGATTACTGAAAGTTTTGAACTAAAATTTCAAAATTCAACTTTACTTCGTGAAAATTCAATAAAATTTTTAGGAGTAATTTTCGAGCAGCACTTACTGTGGAATGACCATTCAGATTATTTACGCAGTAAAGTATCGCGGTCAGTGGGCATAATAAACAGACTACGAATGCTTGTACCTGTCAGATGCAAACTACAGCTATACTACTCTTTAGTTCACTCCTATATACATTACGGCCTACTTGTGTGGGCAACAACAACACTTACTAATATAGCAAAATTACTTGCGCTGCAAAAAAGGGCTATCCGAGCTGTATTCAACCTTACACTCAGCCAAGACACAGGGGAGGTTTTTAGAAAATACATAATTAAATTCAAAGGCGTCAAACCATACGCACACACACACACAGGAGAAGAAAGACGAGACAGAGCGAAAGACGAGAGAGGCGCTCTGTCTCGTCTTTCTTCTCCTGTGTGTGTGTGTGCGTATGGTTTGGCGCCTTTGAATTTAATTATGAATAACTACCAACTAGCCCAACAACAAATTCTTCTAAGATATACTTAAAGTGCAAACAATGTATTGCAAAAAACTGGCTATATACATAAAGAATCAAATAAAATACAGTAAAGAAACGTTTCAGAACACATATCTGCACATGCCTGGACTATATAACTTCCGAACAGCTAGTTTCCATGTTTCAAAGTCCCGTACAAATTACGGCCAACAAATGTTGACATTTATGATACCGCGAGTTCTAAATGCTTACGCCCCGCTACTTTCTATGGCAATGGAAAAACGAAGTGACCAAAGCTATAAAAGAGCCGTGCATGATATGCTACTTTCGTGACAGTGCTGTATAAGTAAACACCGTTTTATCTTTTTTGGTATCAAATCTGTATACTACTGCCAATTTAATTTTAACCTGCGTTTTTTTCTGTTCGAAGTCGGTTGCTGTCAAATGCTTTGAATGTTTGTTTTAATTTGTTGTTTGTTTTTTGTATAGGAGGGCAGGCCTTAATCAGGTGTTGTTTAACGCCTTTTGCCTGCTCGTCCTTGGTTTACGTATGCATTGTAAACCAAAAATAAACCAATAAAAAAAACAAAAAAACAGTGGCCTTTCTGTTCTCACTCAAACGGGGCCTACAGACAGAACCCGCACTACACCTAAATGAAACCGAGTTACCTTTAAGAACTGAACACAAATTCTTAGGCATAACGTTTGACCGAAAGCTAACTTTCCTGCCTCACATAAATGCGACGAAGAAGAAAGCTTCTCGATCACTGAATATACTCAGTCCATTCACACAAACACTGGGGCTAGGACAGGGCAAGCCTTTTACAGATTTATCGCTCTGTGGTACGGTCCTGCTTAGATTATGGTTGTATAGTGTATGGATCAGCAAGGCCATCGTACCTGAAACGACTGGACCCAGTGCACAATTTAGGCTTACGTCTTTAGGCTGTTACCCCATCTGCATAACAACAAGCCGCTAGCTATAAGGCCACTCCTCCTGCGTTTTGAAGAGATGTGCCAAAACCTCGGCGTCCTAGACACATTACCTGCCATTGCACGAAGACGAAATCCACTGCCTCCATGGTACAATTTTCCTGCAATCTGTGACCTCACTCTTACACACTTCCAGAAAAAACTAACTCCACAACAACATATAGTACAAGAATACGTTGCACTGGAAGAAAAATACAATAGTTTTACGGATTTCTACCGAATGGATCAAAAACAGATGTTTACGTAGGAAGAGCAGTGGTACGAGGGAATTCAGGGAAAACAATAAGACTTCCACAGTGCACATCCATCTTTACTGCAGAAAGTTACGCAATCTGTGTGGCCATAGAAAAAATAGTTAACGAGAATCTCCCAAACAGTGTTATTTATACAGACTCCTTAAGTGTAATTACAGCTCTCCACTCTGAAAATGCTATCACTCCTATACTTGGCGACATCATAAACGACATAGTAACAGCCACAGCTCAAGGACAAAACATAAAACTCTGCTGGGTACCTAGTCATGTTGAAATAACAGGCAACGAGAGAGCAGATTTGTGTGCTGCTAGGGCTCGTGAAAAGGAAATTAAAAAAGTAAGCATACCCTGTAATGACTGCATGAAATAAATAGAAAGGAAACTAAGGAAAAAGTGGCAGTCGGCTTGGAACAGTGAAGAAAAAAATAAACTGCACTTGGTAAAACCAGTTTTAGGTGAATTTAAGGCGTGTGTGCACCAGGAACGTTTTAAAGAAGTTATCTTATGCCGTCTCCGAATAGGCCACACGAACCTTACACACAACTTCCTGCTTAGAAAACAAGAATGCGAAGAATGCGGAGACGAACCTACAGTTAACGATATTTTAATCTCTTGTGCTAAACTTGAAAAACTGAGAAAAAGTACTTCAGTCAATTTTATAGAGAATGCATTCCTTTTCATCCAGCACTGCTCTTAGATGATAATGCCATTGTAAACATTCCTTCTATATTTACCTTTTTAAAAGAAGCAGGCGTACTGGAAAAACTATAATTATTGAACCACTGGCTCACTCTATTGCATGATACACCTCAGCCACTTTCTCATTCATGTGAAGTTGGCTGAGGTTTTTATTTTATTGGTTGGGATCCTCGACATCCTTGGCCAGCCAAGGATGGCCGCTGAGGCTACCCGACCTTTTTAAAGGTTTTGCCATTAGCCATTCCTAGATCTCGTCTTCTCCATTATTACTAGGTAGTTAAACGTTTTAGGCTCTTTACACCACTGATCCCTTTCCACATTTTTTATTAAATCCCGCAGAAAACTTTTAACATACCTTGTGCTTGGCGCATGATGGCCTTAGCAGCCTATGTGCCATTCAACCTAACAGAACACACACTTGTTTCTGAAAGATGTGATGTCCTGCTTTATTTTATGATAAATATGAACAGAAACTGAAAGCTTATAGCACAGTGGGAATGGAGGAACATTGAAGGACTGTAATAAGCAGTCGCTCGAGGAAGGATTAGGAGAACATGCGCGCAGAGCTCTCTTTTGTAATGAAAATAATCTGACTGTGTCAGTTTTGTTGCATGTGCCCCAAATTAAATTGCAATACACCAGTTGTGAATGGATGAGGGCAAAATACAACTGCTTTTTAGCCTGTACGGGCAACAAGTACCTGATGCGATTTATCACACCAATAGATCGATCTACACGCAAACGGACGTGATTTACATGGTCACCCCAGCCTAGATCACTACGAAAGAATACGCCCAGGAATTTGCAAGAATTTACGGATTCAATCAATGTATTGTTGAACTGGAGTCGGATTGGATAATCTATAGGCTTATTTTTGGGACGGAAAATGATAAACTTTGTTTTCTTGACATTTAATTGCAATCTGTTGACTGCAAGCCACAACATAAGTTCATGTAGCCGGAATCTGAACGACGCTCGAGTTCACGAAGATCTAAACCGGAAACGAAAACATTCGAGTCATCTGCATACCGAGCAATGCTAGAATAAGATGAAATGTTTACTATATCATTGATGTATAGTGTAAAAAGAAGGGGCCCCAGTATGAATCCTTGAGTAACGCCAAATTTGATTAATTCTGCGTCGGATATGGCATCATTTAGTCGCGTGTACTGAGTGCGATTTGTCAAATAGCTTTGTAGTAATCTGTGAGGTGTTCCGCGGATACCATACGTGTATAACTTATGAAGTAATATGTCGTGCTTGATTGAGTCGAAGGCTTTGGAGAAGTCAAGGAAGACACCAATAGTGTAGAGCTTATGTTCAATATTATGGATCAGACTGTATGGATCAGGCTGTCAGCAGAGCTGCCTGTGTGGAATTTCCGGGCTGAAATCCATATTAGTCCTTGCAGATGATATTGTTGAAATGCAGGAATTTATATACCCGTGTGAAGATCACTCGCTCAGCAACTTTGGAGATTCAACAGGATAGATAAGCGGGCAAGTTGGTGATACATTATGCAAAAAAACAGCGCTTGTTCCTGTGTATTCTTCGTCTCGTCCCCGTTTGTTCGCGCTGTTTTTTTGCCTAACTTTGGAGAACAAAGGCAGTATAGATATCGGACGGTAGTTATGGGGATCATTTTTGTTGCCTCCTTTAAATATTACTGTAACACGGGCAGACTTCATTTTATCCGGGAACTCTCCTGTAAGAAGCATTTGATTACAAATATGCGCAAGAGGAAGGACAATAATCTTAGCAGCAGCTTTTATTGCGAGTGCAGTAATGCCGTCTGGGCCAGGAGAGTATGTATTAAGAAATGAGTTTATAATGGAGAGAATTTCATATTCAGAAGTTTGGGATAAAAATATTGAATGTTCACAAGCTGGGAGCAAAAAGGAATCGACTGATTTTACAGCTGGAGGAAGATTATACGAAGTGCAATTTCCTACATTTCAAAAATGGGCATTCAGCTTATTGGCGAGAGAGACACCGCTATACATTACTCCATTGATTTGCATTTCCGAAGAAAGAGCAAGAAAATTTTTCAATGTTCTTTTGGTCATATGTTTTGCGTATAAAGACAGAAGTATTTGGTTCCTTGGCACATGAAAAAAGTGCAAAAAAGGGAAGGTGATCGCGTATTCCCGAAGAGAAAACACAAGACTTGGTATTGCAGGGTGAAAAGTCTGTGAAACATACATCGAGTAAGGTTTCCGATTGACAACTTATTCGAGTGGGAGTATCAATGACGTTGTCACAGCCATAAGATAACATCATTTCCATTCATCTGATTTGTGTTGGATTAACGTTCATAATATCAGTATTCAGGTCACCTAGTAATACAACATACATTTTTTGTTTACTGGTAAATTCCAAAGAAAGGTTCAACAAACTGGAAAAAGATATGCACATCACTGTGAGGGGGACGATACACCACCATTATAGCTATATTATAAAACAGGATGGTAACAACTTTAAAATTGACACTGTAACATGAAGGTAGGTATGTAAAGTTGCTCGTCGATATCCGCTGCCGCCACCGCTGCTGGCAAGCGTGTGAAGGGTTGCTGCAAGGCACACGGGCTTTTGTAAGCAGCACAGGCGCTGTAGTCCGCTTGTTGGGGGCGTAGGCCACTTGATGCTTCCACGAAAGATAACTCCCGCAGAGTGTCTCGTAACGTCAGCCCTCGGAAAGCCTGGCCATCCGTTGACACTGTAACATGAAGGTAGGTATGTAAAGTTGCTCATCGATAGCCGCTGCCGCCACCGCTGCTGCCAAGCGTGTGCTGCTGCCAAGAACAGAGAATCACCAGGACACGCATTGACTACATTGTACTTAGGTGGCCGAAACAATCATATAGGTCCGGTGTGAGCAATCTCAAATTAGCTGACCGTTATTTTATAGAAGCCGTGATATTTTCATTAAAAATTAACGATGGTGAAAAAAGCCCAGCAAAACACTCTTTTAGATGATAAAACGTTGATGAAATAGTCAAGAATACTAATTGGAGATCCCTGTTAGCTCTTGACGATTTAGATGCATACAAGCAGCTAGTTGACATATTGCAAGGTATTTATCATCGTGCGTCTATTTGTGTCACCCTGCAGCAAAGAAATCCTCACCATAAATGGATGACTCATGAAATAATAAATCTCTCCTACTTAAAAGACCAGGCTTGGCAAAGATGGAGAAAACCACCAGAAAATGATGAATAAACACGAGAGTTTCGTATATTACAAAATCTTGTCACAACAAATATGCGACAGGCTAAAAGGCGATACTTCTTGCATCAATTCGCAGTTTGCAAGCACGACGGGAGGAATACATGGAGCATAGGAAATGAACTAATGGACATAACAAAGCAGGTCAGCATTGAGGATGTAATCAAAAAGAACTTTCGCAAACAAAGCTCGCAGCTGATATGCGAAAAGCACCATGATACGTTCGTACGAACTGCGGAAAAGCTAAGAGAATGGAATGGCTGCAACTCTGACGAATACAAGTCAGTACGAGCATGCACACACACAGCCTTTCTACCACCAATATCTGAAACGGAGCTTTGGAACATCATGAGGCAGGTGAAGCTTACAAAACCACCGGTGGTAGATAAAGTACGATTTCGTGACTTATATTTCTATTTAAGTAAGCTGAAAGATTTGATGCTAAAGATATTAAATGGCATATTTGAAACCGGTCTTATTTAAGGCAGAAAGCTGGGCTAGTTAGTGTTTGGACTGAAAGGACATAGTACTAGCGCTAAAAAACAGCAAAGGCAGGCGAAGACAACACAGGCGCTAGTATCGCCTGTGTTGTCTTCGTCTACCCTTGTCTCTGTTGTTTAGTGCTACTACTATGTCCTCTCAACCGGTCTTATATCCCAAGAGCTGAAAATATCGATCATAAGGCCTGCTTACAAAAGCGGTAATAAAGATGACTACGCGAACACAATTGTGTGCTGTTTAATTGAAAATTGAAGTTGAAATTTATTCCTCAACAAAAATTGACACAATGCTTCATTAAGCTCCACTGTATGTTTCTGCAGTTAATCTTCCAAAAACTGCACACATTGACGACGTGTACCAGTATACGTATTCTAATTGGAAAAGTACTATTTGCACTCCCTTACAAATTCTACTTCTATACAGACACTATTAACACGACCACCTCACCACCTCCACTACAAGTTACTGCCCAATACAATTTGATGCAATGAATTGCAATGATGCAATGATTTGATGGAAATGTTACAATTTCCTCGGTAGACTGATCAACACACACACCCACATGCACACATATTTCACATTTCTACCCACACACGCACAAAGGTGATCATAGCAAACCGATGAGTCCTCTCTATTTCCTCGGTAGGATATGTACATGTATTGCACATCAATTCGAAGTCATACAAGTTCCTCGATGCCACTCAAATATTCATCACTGGAATCGGTGCTCGACTCATTAGAGGAGGAGTTGAACGAGTCAGAAATACTGACGACAACCGGTTCAATTTCAGAGTCAACAATCATATCGTGTTGCCATGCTTCAGCCTAAACTTGCTCCACATGAACACAACAGTTTTGCCAGTTTTCCTGGCAGACTCCAGTGCTTCCGGCAGGAGCTTTTCCACTTCAGCCAAAGTGAAACATTTATTCCGACTTGCGATTATGAATATTGCATAAGAATGCAATCTGCCAAGTGACACAAATGCTACCGTTTAAAATTACCGACGATTACGTTACTTCCCAATGCGAAATTTGAGCGCAGCAAATAAGCTGTTTCACCTTTTCGATAGATTGAGGCAAAGAAATCGAGCAACACATGTATGCGCTATCACAGAAAATGATGGTGTACGTCCTTGGCATGTGCGGCAAGGGAGCGTACGTTAAGAGCGGAGATCAACAAGTAGTGCGGATGTTCAGTCATGGCTGTTCGGACAACACGATAAAGGGAGGAGGGAAGAGATAGCAGCGACTGACTGATGCCGCTGACGCCGATAGTGAGTCAACCCCAGCTGCGGAGTTGGTTTCAGGGACAACGCCGCCGATGCCGACACAAACAATATGATACCCTCGCTTCCGCAGCCCTAAGAACCAGGTCTAGCCGTGGGAAGGTGGTCACGTATTCGTCGACGTGCCGGGGCCTACGTGAAATAACCGGCGCGTCGGCAACTGAAGAGCACCCTATCCGCCACACAAGAACAGGGGGGGGGACCCTTTCCTCCTCTTTCTGCATGGCGGCGACGGTGTTCTATGCAGTCACGTTATCTTGACTCTCTAGCGGCGTCAGCGGCATCCAGCGGTATCAGTCGGTCGCTGCTAGCGCTGGGGGGATGAAAGGGGGGCGGAGCTGGTTACGAGGCCGACGACAACGCCGACGACGACGCGAAACCCAGGAACGGACGCCAAAGAGCTGCGCTCTAAAACATGCTGCGAGGAGGAAAGGAGAAAAGCTGTCTGAACAGCCTGAGAAGCCCTGACCCCCCAACACACGTGGCGCTCTGTCGCTCTGTCTGTCTCTTGGCTTTTGTGCTCTGTCTGTCTCTTGGCTTTTTCCTGTGTTTGTCTTTTTTATAGCGCAACTAGGTTCCTTCAAGCAACACACGGGGTAGGACAGCAGCGTGCGGCAAGAGAACACAGTCGGATATGGCAACATGGTTGAAAAAGTTAGTATAAAACAGGCAAGAAGAACTAGAAAATCATATCACAACATTATACAAACAATAAACGCAGTTATTTTGGTGATATATCTGATATATCACTGGGTATGGCAGCATCGACAGAATGCGGAGCACTAATCCGTTTGTCTTCCTTGTGCAGCTGTGCGGCCTTCTTGGATGTTTCAACGTTGGCTGTCCGGACATCAGCGTGCTGAACCTCTCTGCGCATGTCCATCTTTCAACGCATCAAGACATCGATCAAGAAATGCGCCCACCAGCATTGGAATCTTGGCATCCGTATCATCATTCTTCGGCAACACGTGCTGATTGCCAGGAACCTGGACTGCAGGGGGCATCACAGTGCACTCAAGCTATAAATGGGACTCACGCTCGTTTTGCAACCACTGAGCATGGCAGCATCGAGAGAATGCGGAGCATTAGTCCGTTTGTCTTCCTTGTGCAGGTGAGCAAAAAGTATGGAAAATGTTTTCGTTCTAATAACCTATTCCTGTTGGTGCTGCCGTGCCCTCGGCTTTGCTGCTTGCTACAGGTTTTCACATTTTGTGTGAGGAAATTATTATTGTTAGCAGGTGACATTGAATCGAACCCAGGCCCTGACATGACCCGAATTTTACAACTTCATGATATTGCAGTTGACATAAAAGATACGAAAGAGAACAGATTACTGAAAATAGCGAACAAATTAGATGCGCTGTCGAGGCTTGAGAGCCGAGTAACATCCTGCCAAGAACAGGTTAGTTGTATGAGTACAACGATTGAAAGGCTTGAAGCAAGGCTTGAGCAGCTTGAAAATTATAGTAGGAGGTCAAATTTGATCATATTTGACACCCCAGAAACTGAAGAGGAAACAAATGAATCGCTTGAAAAAACCGTAAACAAAGATATTTTTCATGATATTTTAGGACTCGATCCTATCCCTATTGAGCGGATACATAGGTTAGGTAAACCGGCAATTGACAAAACACGTCCTGTAATCCTAAAGCTTTTAGACAGTAGGCATAAAACTGTGATACTCAAGAACGGAAAAACTCTAAAGGGAAAAGATTATTCAATTGGCGAAGGCTTTTCAAAGAACGTTCGTGAACTAAGAAAGAAACCATGGGATAGCGCGAAGCCGAACCGAGATAAAAAAAGATAGGGTTTCTTTGGTGTTTGATAAGTAATATATCAATAATATTCCTTACGTTTGGGACTGCGAAAAATTGATAAAGTGAGGGTTCAAAAAAATCTCTGCCTCTCCCGTAAACGAGAGTAGAGTAAGCATGAAATGTTTACGGGCCTAATGTCATCTCGGTGGACACCCGAACCGCACCGTACAGGAAGGGAGGAACGCCACCACCCGTTCAGCGCGATGCCTTGCCATTTGAACGCAAGGTTTTTTGAGGAAAGGAAATGGCGCAGTAATTCTCTGCCATCTCGGTGGACACCCGAACCGCACCGTAAAGGAAGGGAGGAACGCCACCACCCGTTCGGCGCGATGCCTTGCCCTTTGAACGCAGCGCTTCTCCCCCGGATCACGTATGACAACGAAGTGTAACGTGGCATTTATGTGCTTTTTGCACGCGTTATTAGAAATCGGAAATTATAATTCCGTGCATTATCAAACCCACAGCTCCACTGATATCTTGATAAACATTGAGAAGGCACTGGCAGCAGTTATTTTTTTTTCTCGTTTGGAGACCAACCGGCGCTTGCATGCCGGTCGCGTAGGAGGGCTTAGAGAGTCTCGTTAAATCTCGTTAAGTCTCGTACGGTGCCCGGATGTTCTCGTTTCAGAGCCCGGATGACTGGATTTCAGTGCCCGGATGATGGCTCTCGGTCTCGGCGTGACGTCACCACACTGCCGACAACGGGGGCTAAAAGCATTTCATGCTTAAAACGACGAGATCGGCGCAAGTGGGCCCGTGACGCGAAATTGTACGCAGTTACGAAACCGCTCACCGATAAAGTGAACGGTTAATTTACCTCAGCTTCTTTATTCACTAAGACATATAGCTTGTCTTGCCATAGTAACACGGGCAAATCTTGTATAAAAAGCTTGAGAATAGTTAACATTAACGCACGCAGCGTTGCAAACAAGAAAGACTCACTTGAACTTAAACTGCTGGAGTTCGACCCACACATATCAGTCCCGACGGAAACTTGGTCACATGACGACTTAGCAGATGACCTGGTATTTCCTCCTCATTATAAAGTCGTTCGCAAGGAGAGGACCTCAAGAAAATACTGTTAATAGGTGACTTCAATCTGCCAGATGTGTGCTGGGACCGCTTACAAGGCGGTGGTAAATATGGGAGCAGTGCAGACGTTCTGTTTGATGTCATGCTTACACATGATTTAGCTCAAATTTTAAATCAACCTACTCGTGTACAAGGTATATCTTCCTCTATACTAGACCTAGTTTTTCCTAGCCGTCAATATTCTATGCATACTGTATCCGTCGAAACAGGCATTGCAGACCATCACCTGGTAAGCGTATCGATAGATTTAGTGAAGTCCCCTTACCGCAACAAAAAAGCCAGTCACGTACGTTCTTTCAAGGATTATTCTAGGGCTGATGATGCCGCAGTGATTTAACATATGAAAACTTGTTTATCGAGTTTCGATGAAAATGATGATGTCTGCAAGCTGTGGGAGCGATTCGTCGAAATGTGTCAATCTAAATGCCTTCGTTCCAAATGAACGCAAAAAGTTCACAAACGCACAACTTGGATGACGTGGAAGATTATTCAACTGAAGCGAAAACTAAAAAGATCTAAGAAAAATAACCGCCAGTTAAGCCAGATTGAAACGCTTAAAAATAATCTTGAACGTGCGTTTTGTGAGTCAAAAGACGTACTTTAACACAGCGTTACCCAGTTTTGTTAAAAATGAGCCATGTAAATTTTGGAACTTCCTGACTGACAGCAAGAAACATATCTCAAAAATAACAGCCGAGGGAGATACAATGACTGGTCCGATTGACATTGCCCGCCATTTTAATTCTTTTTTTCACAGCGTATTCTCTGAAGCAGGTATACAAACTGTACAAAGCGCGTCATATTTTCCTGTATCGGAGGTTGACTTTGTTACCCTCCCTGGTGTATTTTCTTTGCTTTTAGGATTGAAACCTAAAATTTCTTCTGGTCCCGATAATTTACCAAATGTATTTTTGCGACGCTATGCCGAAATAATTGCGAAGTTTTTTTTGTGTTGTTTAAAAAATCTCTGCTGTCATCAAAACTTCCGGTTGAATGGAAGACTGCTTGAGTTATTCTCATATTTAAAAAAGGTGACTGCACATTACTACAGAATTACCGTCCTTTTTCTATAACTTCCGCATGCTGTAAAATGCTCGAACATATTATTGCTAAACATATTAACAAATTTCTTGAAGAACACTCCATATTAAGCGACTTTCAGCATGGGTTTAGAAAGGGCTATTCTACAATAACACAATTAGTTACAATAGTACATACTTTTGCTAAAACACTTGATATGAATGGTCAAATAGACACCATATTTATGGATTTCAGCAAAGCATTTGATAAAGTTCACCACGGAAAGCTCATTCAAAAACTAAAAAACATTAATCTTCCAGACATTTTAATATCGTGGATTCAAGATTACCTCACGAATGGAGCGCAATTTGTTTCAGTCGATGGGTGCAGCTCCAGTTGTTTCCCAGTCACCTCTGGGGTGCCCCAAGGAAGCGTCTTGGGGCCTTTGCTTTTTCAGATCTACATCAATGATATTGTTAATGCGGTTACTCCAGAAACTCGTATTCGTTTGTTTGCTGATGATTGTGTCGTTTTCCGTCAAATTACGTGTACTAACGATCAAAACGAACTTGACCAGTGTCTTCAAAATGTTCTTGATTGGTGCGGTGAGTTTTCCATGGTTCTTAACACTGAAAAAACAGTTTCGATGCAAATAACACATAACAAGAACCCAATTAACCACGTGTATACACTCGGATCATCAACACTAAAGCAGGTTAATAGCTACAAATATCTAGGTGTAACAATCACAAGGAATCTTTCCTGGAACTCACATATAGATAACATATGCTCCTCTGCATTTAAAAAGCTATGTTTTCTGAGGCATAAAGTAAGAAATTAACCTTCTCACGTAAAACTGCTGACGTATAACGCTTACATCAGGCCAAAGCTTGAGTATGCTTCGGTTGATTGGGACCCATTTACTAAACTTAACATATATAAATTAGAAAGGGTTCAAAGAAAAGCTGTTAGGTTTATTTATTCCAAATTTAAAATCACCGACTCCCCCACTGACCTCATGGCGGCTAACAATATTGAAACACTCGAAACGCGAAGAGGAAAATATCGCCTTGAGTTTCTTTATTCTTTACTTGCCCATTAGTTTGCTTTGGATCCTTCAAAGTACATATCCCCCCTAACCACACGTTATACCCGACATCATCACATTCACTCATTGACACCGTATTTTTCGAAAACTAACTGTTTTAAATATTCGTTTTTTTCCGCGGACAATATCCGATTGGAACCATGTTATCACATTGGAATAGTTTCGCAAAATTTGTCTGCTCATTTTTATGTATATTTCTTTTCATTGAGTACTGTATCGTTTGAGCCGCCGCGGTGGCTCAGTGGTTATGGTGCTCGGCTGCTGATCCGAAAGACGCGGGTTCGATCCCGGCCGCGGCGGTCGAATTTCTCTGGAGGAGAAATTCTAGAGGCCCGTGTACTGTGCGATGTCAGTGCACGTTAAAGAACCCCAGGTGTTCAAAATTTCCGGAACCCTCCGCTACGGCGTCTCTCATAGCCTTAGTTGCTTTGGGACGTTAAACCCCATAAACCAAACCAAACCGTTTGAGTTTTAACAATATATGCCTGTCCTGCTTGGACCCTGAGAAGGGTCTGCAGTCTGTACTAAATAAAATAAATAAATATGTCAATGTTAGCATCCTTTATCATGTGATTCAGAAGTGTAGGCAATTTAAATTTCATCATTTGATTTCCATAATTGCTTCTACATTTTGGAACATACCACACCTCAGGATGGCGCACATTATAAGCAGAGATGTTTTTCTCTAGCCTTGCTAGGCTAGTGATGGCATCATTATTTTTTATTAAACTGAGTTGATATAAGCGGCACAGTCTGTGATCGTTCATCGATGAAACTTGTATAATGTGGTACTTCTTAAATAGGCCTGCTGTGTGGAAGCGATATGGAACTTTATAGGCGAGGCGTAAAGCCCTTTTTTGCAAGACAGTAAGTTTGTTAATGACAGCTGTTGTTGTTGCCCATACAGAAAACGCGTAATTTAATAGACAGGAAAATAAAGAGTTATATATGAGCATGTTAACAGGTATAGGAAAATTGTATCAGTAACGGCGCATAATGCCAGCGGTCCTGGATAGCTTACCAACGATATAGTTTACGTGATCAACCCATGTCATGTTTTCTGAGAAATACACGCCCAGTGATATAAAGCACTTTACCACTTCAATTTCAGTGTTAATTAAAAAAATTGAAGGTCGCTGGAGATGTGTGTGTCGGGGGTGAAATAAAATAGCCTTCGTTTTATTAATGTTTAGCTTTAGGCAGTTAATTTGAGCCCAGGCATTAATCTCGGACAACGTTCTATTCGCTCGGATACCTAGATCAACACACGATTTGCCTGAAAAGAATAAACTTGTGTCGTCAGCATAGATTATGTAATGTGCCGTTGCATCAACGCGAACTATCGCGTTAATATAAAGAATGAAAAGAAATGGTCCCAGGATGCTTCCCTGCGGCACACCTGTTTTAATTGACTTTAATGTGGAGTGTTTTCCTTCAATGACGACAAACAAAGTACGGTATTGTAAGACGTAATTAATTGATGCGAAATGCCTTTTATGCCATAGTGATCGAGTTTTTGAAGGAGAATTTCATGATTAATGAGATCAAAGGCTTTGGAAAAATCCAGATACAGCCCAAGTACCCTATTTGTACATTCAAAGTTTTCGAGAATGAACTCCTTTTGGGCCGCCAGCAGTGCGAGTTCCGTAGACTTGTTGCTGCGGAAGCCAAACTGAGCAGACGTTATTAAGTGTTAGCGTTCAGTGAAAGACGTCAAGCGTTTCAGAATTACTTTCTCTAAACGTTTGGAGAATACAGATAAAACGGATATGGGGCGGTAGTTTGACATGTCATTTCTATTTCCCTTCTTAAACACAATTGTCACTTTTGCTCGCTGCATTTTTTGAGGAAAGCATCCTGTGGACAAACACAATTTAAAAATGTGGGTAATAAAAGGTGCTAATACATCAATGGCAAACTTTACAGGTTTCACTTGAATATCGTCCGCGTCAGCAGCTCTACTATTGCTTACGGTTAAAAATGTCGCTACAAGCTCACTATAGCGAGTGGCTCTAGAAATATAGTTGGATTATTTCGGTCCTTCATATATCTTAAATCAGGGTTTCTACTGGTAGCATCACCAACTGATAAAAAGAAGTCATTAAATGCGTCAGCTAACTTAGTGCCTTGAAGTTCTATCCCATCTTTTACGATTGTGGTTACCGCTTCTGAATCATTACTAAATACAGTGTTTAGTGCCTTCCAAACGTTGTTTGTGCGTCCTTGTGTTGCTTCGAACAAGTTAGAGTACTATTGCTTTTTTGCATTACGAAGGTGTTTCGTGACTGAATTCCTGTACTTCTTGAACACTTTGAGGGCCTCGAGGGACTTACTCTCTATAAATGCCTTAAACAACTGGTCCCGTTTTTTAATAAGCTTAAGGCACTCTTTATCCACCCAAGGCTTCCTACTTTTCTTACAAATTCTAAACGTCTTGATAGGAAAACACGCAAGGTATACCTTAGAGAACTTGTTCATAAATATCTCATACGCTAAGTTAGGATCGCTCACTGCGACCACATCGTTCCAGTTTTCTCTGCTTAAGCAGTCTCTAAGAGCGGAGAGCTTATCAGGAGTAATGCGTCTGTATGAAAATTCTGAGCGCATTTGTGTAGGTGTGTTAATGACTTGACTGACAAACATAAATATAGGCAAGTGGTCGCTGATATCGTAAATCAAAGTGCCAGCTCTAACAAGGCAAGGATCAATATTGGTGACAAACAGATCTAAAAGTGTTGTTGATTGTGCAGTTATTCGTGTAGGAGACGTTATAAAGTTTTGACAGGAGTGAGAGCTTAATAATGATTCTAGTTCTAATTTAACCCTGCTATTCTGTAACATGTCAATGTTCAGATCACCACCTAGAATTAATGTATATTTTCTTTCACTGACAAATTCTAAGAAAGAGTCTGAAAAAGACAAGAACAGACGAACGTCATTTGACGGGGGGCGATAACAAACAAAAAAAACAAAAGTACCACATCTAATGGCAAGCGTTTCGTAACAAGGAGTGACACAGCTGAATTCTGACATTAGTTCAGAATCCATTGAGTTAGAGGTTAGCATTGCTACGCCACCACCTCTTTTGCCCGTGCGGTTCATGTAATAAAATTTATACGTCGGAGGTGTAAACACATCCTCTTCCGAGGCAAACCATGTTTCTGGAAACATCATGACATTAAAGCGTGTTTGCGCTTAAAATAGTCAAGTGCATCTTGCTTATTTCTACCAGATCTCAAGTTAAAATGAACACAACTAAGACACTTCTGAAAACTAGTATCGCAAAAGTATTTAAGGTTTGCAACGTCTAACTGCGCAGTCGAAGGATCAAGCATGATCGGAGCAAAAACAGATAGATAAACAGAAGGATTTTTCAGGTAGAACCATGTCACAGCTTATCAAGGTCAGCCACGCAACGAATGACAACGGCGCTCTCGCCTTCTCGTTTCCTCACTAGGATCTTGCCATTGCAATGCCATGAAAATCGGTAGTCGTTGTCCTCTGCCCATTCCTTAGTGCGACGGAGCAGCTCTCTGTTTTGGTGTGTCATGTTTTCAGTGATGGAGACTCCAGATGAACCATTTCTGAGGGCTTTACGCTTTTCCATCCATTTATCTCCGGTTGACTGCTGGGGAAACCGAACAAGAATTCCAGGCGTTTTGTTTGGTTTGGACGGAAGCCTGTGAATAGCGTCAATGTCATTCGTCGTTAGCTCTGCCAGGTTAACAGTCTTAGCCACAGAATTCAACTTACACATCAAGTCCTCATTTGGCGCAGCTTGGATGCCGTGAACTTCTACGTTTAATTTCCTGCCACGAAATTCCAAATCGTTGACAGTCGCTTTCAGTTGGTGAACGTCACTTGAAGTGCATACCACCTCTAATTTGTCTACACGTCCGTTAAAGTTACTAATGTCTTTCTCTTGTTTAACTTGTCGATTCAGGATATCGTCGTACTTCTGGGACAATAACTCGATGGAGTACTTAATTTCCCCAACCTGAGCACGCAATCCTGCTAGAGCCTCAAGCCTTCGACTTCTATCTACCAGGCAAACCGTTAGCTCAGAGTGCATGTTCCCTTTGTCCCCACCTTTGGCTTTAGATGGACGGCATGCCACGCATCGCCATGCCCTGCGGCCGCTCTCTCCTTTGGCCTTAAATGTTGACTCCGACCAGCCAGAACAACTGCCAATATGATAGGAGGACTCACATTCGCTGCACATCAGGAATTGGCTGTTATCTGGCAGGGACTCATTGCAGGACTGGCAAGTGTCTGCCATTACTCGTGGACCAGAAGCTCGAGGTATCACACAGTACAGCAAAGATATATAGAGCACATACCACTGAGCAAAGCACGGAACACGGTGGCAACGGCGGTAGCAGTGACGCAGCGTTAAGCAACGAGTAAGTGAATTTTACCAACCTGGATAAGCAAAAAAAAAAAAAAAGAGCAGACAAGCCAAGCGTCCGTTCGCCGCCGCCGCCCGTGTGTCCAGCTGCAATTCCGGCACAGGAAGCGCGACAACACTTGGTGGGTGGATCACGGGGTGGATGACGTCAATCAGGGCACAGTGTTGCAGCCAGGGCAGCAGTTGCAGGGGAAGTCTAGAGAGTGAAGAAATTTCACGCTGAACAACACGTACAAAAAGGAACCGTTGCCTCGGAAAACAGCAGCAGGCACGATTCCAAGGCAAGATCAGGTACCTCCTGCCCAGAAGTTGGAAACCCACCTGGATAAGCAAAAAAAAAACAGCAGATAAGCCAAGCGTTCTTTCGCCACCGCCGCCGCCACCCGTGTGTCCAGCTGTAATTCCGGCACAGGAAACGCGACAACAATTGGCAGGTGGATCACGGGGTGGATGACGTCGATCAGGGCACAGTGTTGCAGCCGGGCTTGTGTACGCCGGACGTGATGCTTCGCTTGCAACATGACATCATAAATTCGAGATCCAAAGACGCGAAGGTGATTTTAGGTTTAGATCTAACCAAAGCCTTCAACAATGTTACGCATGCGGCCATCTTTGCGGGGCTTCAGGACATAGGTGTCGGCGAAAGGACGTATAATTACATCAAGGATTTCCTGCCACACAGGACGCTAAAACTCAAATTTCAGGACATAGAATCCCCCACGGTTTACCTGGGAAGTAAGGGAACGCCGCAGTGATCGGCGCCTCCCCCTTCCTTTTTAACGTGGCAATGAGGGGCCTTCCCGCCGCACTCAGGAATATAGATGGCATAAAATTTAGCTTGTACGCAGATGACATCAACATATGGTTGAACAGTGGTTGTGACGGTAGCATAGAAGAGCGACTGCAGGCAGCGGCAGACACTGTAGTGTCCTACGCGGCCGAAAGGGGCCTTGTGTGTTCGCCGCAGAAATCGTAACTTTTTGTTTACAATCCGAAAGCGCTCCTGTGCAAGCGCGACTGGAATTTTGAAATTAAGGTAGAGGGCAAAGCTGTACCGAAAGTTAATCACATCAGGATCCTCGGACTTTTTACCCAAGAGGACGGTTATAATAAAGGAACTATCAAGAAGCTCAGCAACTATGCTGCGCAAGTAACAGGGATCTTCAGGAGGGTCGCGCTGAAGGGCAGGGACCTCAAAGAAAGTAGCCTCTTGAAACTGACGCAGGCTTATATTATTAGCCGAATATGTTATGCCACGCCATTCCTCGATATAAGGGTAAACGAGAGAGAGAAGATCGACGCAATTATTCGGCGTTGCGTCAAGAGGGCGCTGGGCCTACCTATCTCCACCTCTACAGACCGCCTGTTGGAAATGGGGGTGCATAATACTTGGATTGAACTCGCCGAGGCGGTGCGAATCGCCCAGCTCGAAAGACTGAGTACAACGAATACGGGCCGGACCATCTTAGCGTGGGTCAGCCGAAAAGTAGATAGGGGCATATGCGACAAGGTCGCCCTACCGCCTCAATGTCTTAAGAATATCATCGTTCCCCCCCTTCCCCCACAACATGCACCCAGAACATCACAGGGAAAGACGGGAGAAGAGGGCGGAGGCTTTGGTTAAAAGGGCCGGGAATTTCAGGGCATATGAGGTTGCCTACGTGGACGCAGCGAGTGGCAGGTCGGGAGCGGCGGTCGCCTCAGTGGTCGACGGCCGAGGTGCACCAGTCGCTGCCGCCTCCATTAGGAGTAGAAACATAGATACGGCCGAGGGGGTCGCAATAGCGCTTGCTTGCGCCGGAACCAAGGCTAGTTTGATTCTTAGTGACAGCAAAACAGCAATCTGCAACATCGGAAAGGGCAGGGTCTCGCCAGAAACGGCTCGAATTCTGTCCGCAGCAAAAATTGATCGCAAGATCACCTTAATTTGGGTCCCAGCAAACACATCCGTCCCCGGTAACGAGGCGGCCCACGTGTTAGCCCGAGATCCCTACTTCCGGGTAACTGTAGAGCCACCCGACCCCCAGGGGATGGACGAACGTTTGCAAACATAGGCGGAAATCGCCGTGCACTACAGGTTAGGCAGGCGTCTAATGCCACTACCAAGTCCAAACTTAACCAATACAGAGGCCATCGCGTGGCGACGATTACAGGCCGGGATATTTCGTTAACCCCGTCTGGTTATTTCAAACCACGTTAGACGATAAAAAAGATGACAAATGTAAGACCTGCGGAGCGAGGGGGACCCTCGATCATATAATTTGGCAATGCCCTGGATCCCCGGGTGCTGCGGACAATATTAAGAGTAGAGCAGCCTGGGAGGCCCTTCTGCGAAGCGAGGTCCCCGCCGATCAGAAACGAGCTGTCCGCTTGGCGGCTGAAGCCGCGAAGAGCCAATGTATCTTCGCCAGTCTTTAGTCGCGGAGGTCCCGTCCCCTAGGCCTGCGTGCCAGGGACGGGGAGTAGAGGGCCTCCTGCATCAGTGGAGATAAAAGTTGTTATCATCATCATCAGTGTTGCAGCCAGGGCAGCAGTTGCAGGGGAAGTCTGGATAAGCAAAAAAAGAGCAGATAAGCCAAGCGTCCTTTCGCCACCGCCGCCCGTGTGTCCAGCTGTAATTCCGGCACATGGAACGCGACATCACTTGGTGGGTGGATAGTGGGGTGGATGACGTCAATCTGGGCACAGTGTTGCAGCCAGGGCAGCAGTTGCAGGGGAAGTCTGCAGAGTGAAGAAATTTCACGCTGAACAACGCGTAGAAAAAAGAACTGTTTCCTCGGAAAACAGCAGCAGGCACGAGGATTCCAAGGCAAGATCAGGTAACTCCTGCCCAGAAGTTGGAAACCCACCTGGATAAGCAAAAAAAAAGAGCAGATAAGCCAAGCGTCCTTTCGCCACCGCCGCTGCCACCCGTGTGTCCAGCTGTAATTGCGGCACAGGAAACGCGACAGCACTTGGTGGGTAGATCACGGGGTGGATGACGTCGATCAGGGTACAGTGTTGCAGCCAGGCAGCAGTTGCAGGGGAAGTCTGGATAAGCAAAAAAAAGAGCAGATAAGCCAAGCGTCCTTTCGCCACCGCCGCCGCCACCCGTGTGTCCAGCTGTAATTGCGGCACAGGAAACGCGACAGCACTTGGTGGGTAGATCACGGGGTGGATGACGTCGATCAGGGTACAGTGTTGCAGCCAGGGCAGCATTTGCAGGGGAAGTCTGGATAAGCAAAAAAAAAAAGATCAGATAAGCCAAGCGTCCTTTCGCCACCGCCACCCGTGTCAGCACAAATAACGGAAAAACATATCCCTTGTGTGATGCAGCCGTTTTGTGAAAGACTTTCTCAACATAATTCAGCCCAGTTTGGTTTCAGACAAACAAAAGCACAATAGTAGTCCTGGAAGAATTTTCCGACTATGTTCATACTGTGGTCGAAAATAACCGTGTCGCTTTAGGTCTTTTCATGAATCTGACCAAAGCATTTGATACCGTAGATTAGGCCCTAATGATAAGCAAACTAAACATCTTAGGCTTTCGTGGTCAGTTCAACAGATTTTTTTGGTAACTGCTTTTCCAATCAATTACAGCGTGCTAGAATTGACAATGAGTGTAGTAGCAATAAAACAATAAAATACGGTGTACCGCAAGGAAGCACCTTAGAACCAATACTTTTTAGCATATATATTACTGACCTGGGCAGTTTACGTGATTTCAAAAATTTATCAATATGCTGATGATTCCGCGATAATTCTTGATAAAATGGATTTCGAGAAAGGATGTGTCGTTTTCAAGGATACATACAAAAATCGTGGACTGGTTTGGTAAAAAATGTATTTTCGTCAAACCTCAGAAAGAAAAATTTTTATGTTTCAGAAATGCACATTAGCCGGTTACCCTCAGTCCACCTTTATGCTTGCACACTTATACTTGTGGCACTTGTAAATGTTGTAAATGTGCGCCACTAGGGCCTGACTCAGTGGTTAAATATTTAGGCTATTTTTTGGGACCAACACTTAACATGGAACAATCATATCGAACACTTGCGAAAAAAGTTACGAAATACGATGGCTTCAATTTACAACCTGCGCTCTTAATTTAAGAATTGCAATATATAAAGCATTACTGGAATCTGTTTTACTCTTGGAGTCACTTTGTATGGCACATGCTCAGAATACAAATTGCGAAAGGTTGATACACTATTAAAAGAATAGTAAATAGTATCTGTTACGGCACATAGTTACACACAGCCTCAAAGAGAAATATTCCAAACTAGGCATACTCAAGGTACGCGATATGTTTAGTTTTTCGGTAGTTACGAGGCACTATTTCGCAAGCGATTTGAAAATACTGTACACAATGAAGTCACTCGCAGGGAAATAGAAAGATACATTAAGCTAGGAGTTTTCACAAGCTGAGGAAAAGAAACTAGAAACTATTATGTCCCCGCGGTATTTAATGAACTTAATGACGACCTGTGCAATATTGAACAAAGGAAAACAACAGTGAAAAACATCAGGAAGTGGTGCTTAGCAACAATGAATGAATGATAAGTTTTATGGTTTTGCAAGTGTGAACAGTTCCTATTTGCATACCTCATGTGTCTTGCCTTCTTAGATGTACTTCTCATGTATTACAGGCCTTTTCCCTTTTCTTCTCGTTATTCTCTTTTTTTCATGATGAGCAGGACGGAATCCTGCTATCTGATCACTGCTTTGGATAACAAATTTACTGATGATTCATCTACCAACTGCCAGGTCAGCCAACAAGGGCTATTTGCTTAGGCTGACCAGGATACTTATGTGTATGCCACGGAGCCACTCGTTGGAAGCATCATACACAGTATAGTAAAGGTCACAACACAAAAACATGTTATAAAATTCTGCTGGGTCCCCAGTTATGTTGGCGTTAGGGACAATGAGAGAGCCGACATGTGTGCTGCACAAGTCAGAACCATGGAAATAAAACATGTGAATTTGCCTCCTAGGGATTATATAAAGTTACTGCATAGCAAACTAAGAGCCAAATGGCAAGCTTCTTGGGAAAATGAAGGAAACAACAAGCTGCATACTGCAAAGCCCATTTTGAAAGAATGGAAATCATGCCGCCATAAAGAGCGTTTTATCGAGGTAATTTTTGCCGTTTACGCATATGTCACACACACATCACCCATAGATTCTTATTAACAAAAAAAAGACAAACCTGTGTGTGAAATGTGTGGTGAGGAACTCACAGTTAATCACATTTTAATTTCTTCGCATCTCGAAGAACTTAGAAAAAAATATTTACTGTATTTTACAATGAACACATTCCATTTCATCCCGCATTGCTTTTAGGCGAGCAAATACTCGTCGAGTTTTCGCTTGTATGTAAGCTTCTAAAGAAAGCTAATGTTTTAAACCTAATATAATGTAACATCTATACACTTAATATAACATCATCTAACTTGTGTTTGGCGCATGATAGCCATAGTTGCTTATGCGCCATAAAACCCCATATAGCTAACCAACTGTATGACAAAGTGGTGAATCAATTGTATTGTATTGTATTGTATTGTATTGTATTGTATTGTATTGTATTGTATTGTATTGTATTGTATTGTATTGTATTGTATTGTATTGTATTGTATTGTATTTTATTCTACTGTACTGTATTTTATTTCTCCCTGAGTAAAAATGGACATACCCACGCGGGGGGATTGGCTAAGGTGCGGCGGTGACAACCAAGGCAGTATAAGTGTGGGAAAACAGGCGTGAGGCTGTCAAGCAGAATAGAACGACTGAAACTATAAACAAATATACATTGATAAATGTAAAATATTAAAATATATATGAAGTGTTCAAAAATTTGAAGTACCAAGAATAGTATAAAATACACTTTTTAGACATTCGGAAATTAGCCAGTTGTTTTCTTTTTCTTTTGCTCCACAAATGCCGCTCCTGGGCTCGCGCCATAGGCGGAGGAAGAAGCAGTCAGTACTCCCGTCCTGTTCTCTCGACGCTGGCGCCATTATTTAGAGGACAACAACAACAACAGCTATTTCTGCAAGCGCGACGCGGCGTTTCGCCGAAAAAGGTTCGCCGGCAGCAGGGCAACGTGAAGGGAGCAGCCATGGAGGCGAGTGAGATGAGCGAGATGAGCGTCGGGACCGAGGGCTCCTCAGGGGCGTCAACCAGCAGAGCCAGCGAGGACGAGGACGGCCGCAAACGAACCGCCATCTTGGTCTTCTGCTGCCTGCTGCTGTCCCTCTTTCTGCTCTTCATGGTTCTTGGCTTCAAAGATTCCACTGAGTTGGACGACGAAGACATGAAGACTAAGCAGGCCGTCTATGCTAATGTACCAAGCGGCGGCGGCGGCAAACCGGCTTCAACGTCGGACGCCGTCGGCACTACTCCATCCCGGGCCCCGGGGCCACCTGGGCAAAATGGGTCGTCGCGGGCTACGCCACCGTCTTCAGGAACCGCGCAGACGCAGGGAACCATTCCTTCCGCGAGTACGATCTCTTCTCTGACCTCGATTCCTTCGCAGCCTGGAACGTCAGAAACGACCACAACCACGACGACAACGACCGGGAGCACAACGACTACCACGACAGAGGACAGCTGGCACTTCAGCCAAGACTACAGCCTCCCGGTCTGGACTTACCTGCACAAGTTCCTGTGCCCTTTCTGGTCCGAAAAGCAGGGCTTCCGCAGCCACCGGCGGACGTACGGCATAGCGTACTTCCCGTACATGTTCTGCCACTACGCCATGTACTGCTGCTACACGCTGGACGACCAGATGCAGCTGCACCCCGAACGGCCCGATGTTGACCTGCCTCCGCGGGATGCCGTGCGCCGCATGGCCGGCTTCAAGGCGGAGAACTACCACCTCAAAGTCTGGCTGGTGGTGCGGGGCGCGGATTCCGTCTTCCTTAAACTGCTGCGGAACAACAACAACGAGAAGGCCACGTTCCACCAGAACACGATCGCCTGGATGAAGAGAAACAACTACGACGGAATCCGAATATGGTGGACCGGGGCGCCCGACTCCCTCAACCGCAGCCTGGCTGAGCTCTACAACGACACCAATGACGCGTTCTTTCTCCAAGGGAACCGGACGTTCGGCTTGGTCATTCCGTACGGGCACCACGTGCACGCAGCGTACAACACCAGTAAGCTGGCGCACAGGAGAGCGTATCACACCATCATCATGTACCACGATTACCCGCGCAACCTCACAAACCGAAAGGCGACCACGTACACCATCCGGGAACTCAGAGTTTACTCGCAGATGCTGAACCAGACGGACCGACCCGCATTCTGCCACCTGATTCCCTTCGTGGCACTCAGGTACAAGATAGACCCGGCTAAATGCAGTGGTAATAGGCCGTTCCAAATTGTGCCGCTTGGATACGGGCCGCCGGGCCCACTGACCAAGACCGCGGGAATTCTGTCCCTGCCGGAGGTGTGCGACATTGTCGACTCAACGTGGAACACGACAGCCGTATTCGCCGACAACGCGAACCTTCGGCCCAACTACCATTTCGCCTGCAAGGGCGAGGACGCCATCGCCTACACCACCGGCGACGACGCGGAGTTTAACGTGGGCGCCCTCGATACAACATTTGAGGAAGAAGTGTTCGGAGTCATGAATCCCGAGTACGACGACTTCCCCGGCATCTGTCCCGTTGAGTTCGGCACTAAGTTCTATCCTATAGTGCGCGGCATATTTGTAGTGTATCATCACGGATGAGGTTGCGCACCGCGAGAGCGCCTTTTCCAGCGAGCTGACTTTGTGTGTATATTCTGGACAGACTTATCTTTAAATTTTACAGTCATTCTTGCGTATTGTAGTCGTTTCTTGTTTGAGCTCTATTTTACTTGATTATACGGAACAGCGTGACGTTCGTCCTGGTTTATGCTTACATGAGAATGGTGCTTCGTTCAGCGGAGTTTGCTTTCTTAGGAATGCTTCATGACTGCGTTGTGCCATTTGCTTCAATATTCTGGGTGCTAAACGCTCTGTTCGCTTGCTCAGGAGTTGCGAAATGACTAAGCAATGCATTCGCCTTAGAGGAACAGCCGTGACTACCCGGAAATTTGCCGCTGGCGATCCGCCGCGCGTGGTGTCGCTGAAAAATCACGTGTTACCCTGGCGGCTTTCAGCAATAGACAGCGAATGAAGTAAATGGCGGTGCCACTCTGCTTTCCGCACGGAAGAGGACGGAGCTGTACCTGCTGTTTACATGCGCTCTGCACAGTGCGAGGTTGCTTTGGTATCACGATCCGCCCCTTCATTAACGCTGCGTTGTGCGCCGTGGTCCTTGAGTCCTGTGATATTTTGCGTTTTTTTTTTTCACTGTGGTTCAGTGATGTGTTTCCTCGTTGGCGAACGCCGCTTTCCCCTGCACCCACGCCGCTTAGGGACTCTTTGCAATCGCAGCTGGTGCGCCTCTCTCAAAGAGGCTTCAACATGGGTTCTCGTCTACCTGACTCTGTGCGCTGCACTCGCCCTCTGCGCCTCTATTCTTCATTCGCCGATGTGATGGAATGCCGCAGTGGGCATTTGGGGCAAACGTTTCAGTGCTCTTCAAAAAAGTGCCCTGCGAGTGGACGCTTAGTGCATTCCGTGCTTACTGTCTTCTCAGCATACCGAGCTAGGCACTTCTGCCAACGTGCAGCAAATGTGTGCGCACTGCATACCGAATAATAAAACATAATAATTAATAGTCGTTCGATTTCCTCCTTTCGTGTGTTTGGGATACACTTCTTTGATGCTGCACGACTTTGATCCAGCACTCACGAGGGGAACAGCCTGGGTAGAATTAGCGCGTTGAGGTACGCTTGTCTCATGTCCCGGTGTTTTGCGCTGTTCCGTCACAAAAGAGGTACGCGGGACCATGTCCCGAAATTAGAGCTGAAATATTCAAAGAACTACCGTGTGCATAAGCGTATAACCTGCGTTTTGACACTCTTAAACGAACATTATGATTCGGTGGGTAAAACGGGCACCGAAGCCCTTCGCAAAGATGCCGTTTGCACCCGGCGCGAAGTGGTTTTTGTCCGATAAAGTCGGTGAAAGTTTTTCTTACAATCTGTGTTATTAATGGAACGATGACAAAAAGTTTCATTAGGTTGTACAATTACCTAGACAACAAAAGGAATGGTTCTGTCTAATTTTAGTGGAAGAAAAACTGGCTTGAGACAAATGTGTTTCTATGTACTACAGGGGAAGCTCGGCTCTGCGTTGAATCCGTGTACGAGAGTGAAGCGGGTGTTTTTTCGACTTCGCTTATGTGATATAAGAAAAATGAATGGCATTTTGTTGTCGCTTAGTGTGTGTCTGTTAGCTATCTTCGCTGCGGTTTTTACGCGCTACTTTCCGCCACGCAGGGGAATGACAAAAAAGATGCGCAAATTTTAGCGACTATAATACCGCGTTACAACTTCAGGGTGAAGTTTGGAGTTTTTGGAGACAGCCCAAACTGCATGCCTGAAACGCTCCGCCACTGTGAAGCCCAAAGTGTAGCCCCGGTATTTCCTACGCGGGAGCCATGTAGGCTTAAGGCGGGAATACTAGCTCTTCGCCCACACAAAACCACTGCGGCTCCCTCACGGTGATGTACGGGCAGCCCCTTTTGGGGTTACCCGCACATCACCATAATAGAGCCCGCATCTTAGCCCGCATGTATCTGCGGTGGGACCTAGGTGGGCTTCCCAGTCTGTTTAAGCCCATGCCTAGCCGACGAGGGTCCCACTCAGGCACGAAGTGGGCAGACCAAGCGTTCGGCGCCAGCACTGCATCCACGGGGAACCCATGTTGGTTTATTGCGGGCAGCCACCAGCCCACATTGCCCATGTCGGACCCGCATGGGCCCGCCACCTTGTGATACTGGGGACTGCAATAAATACAAGAAATGTTACTGTGATTATGCTTTTATTTTTATTTCCTTTTAGGTCGCCCCAACCTATTTATTCTGATTATGCTTGCGGTTGGGAAAGTGACTTTCAATCTGAGCCATTGTTCCAAGAATCAGAGATAAGAGCAAGCGCTAAAGGCAAACGTCACATAAAGGTGATTAAAGCTTGGCGTATTTCCAGAGACGGTGAATGGTACGTTGCCAACATCAATTCCCTTAGCCAAGAAAGAAATGGTAGAATCAGCTGATTACGTTTCAGTTTTGAGGGCTTGGTACGAATGTGCGCAAGTTTTGCTGCGATGGTTTTATTAAGTCTTCATTTTGCACTTTACGCACCTTTTGAGAAATACGCGACTAGGCCTTTGGTTGATGTTTTTACTTGATGGTTCGTGTTGGTTTTGTCGATTGTTTCATTTTCCATGAAACAGATCTTGCTACGATATTGTGCCTATGCCTTTGCTATGAAGAAAATACGCGATCTGTCTTTCAGTGAATGACTTAGCCACTTCATTGCCATTTTGAAGGGACGCCCTTGGCTCCTCTGCTGTACGCACGTATCTGACCAGCAGTTCATTGATGCACCGTGGTAGAAGTGTGAGTGTTGTGATAGTGCTGGATGTGCAGTAGGCTCTGTTCACAATAACTGGCTGTGCAAAGCTCTAACATTTATAAAATGTGGCCTGGTTCTCAATAAAAGGAAGTGTGTAGTTGAGCGTTCGTCATGTGGTATGTGTTTCTTCGCTGCCGTGCGAGTTTCTTTTACACTGCCCTTTTTAAATCAGCATTTTTTGTACCGCCACCTGCAGACTTAACACAAAAACTTGAGTGTCCGACTTGGTCGGACACTTGGCCGCTGAGTGTTGGTCGGTGGGTTTTGAGGCCTTTTTAGGGCAGGTGCTAGGCACTCGCTAAAGTCACCCGCTGTAAACACACTGTATATACGGAATGATCTCGGAGCAAGTGGTCAGAGCTCAGAAGAGATACCGTCGTCGATGCCACGCGCTCCAGTGTTCGTGTGAAGTCTGCGGGCGGTGGTACTCAGTACCGGATGGCTTTCCGCTCGCACGTCTATACTCAGAAGGGGCCACAGCGCCTATTGAGCGACGTGTGGCAAACACTTCTGGTCACGACGAGAAGCATTCGCCTCTACTTCGATGAATGCTTCTTTTCAGAGGCTGAGGAAGGAGGCTGTGCTCTTGTCGTGGATGGCTATTGTCTCAGGTAGACTCCAATGTTTCTAGTGGCGAAGTTGAAGGCGGGTCTGAGGGGACGAAAGCATTGCTGTGTACGGGAAATCTCTCAACGACAGCAGTGCTTGCGCACAGCAGCGCGGCTTGAGTCCATTCCATGAACGGGCGCTGCCACTTACGATCGTTGTTTCACGGTAGAGTACTACGCGCAACTTCACGTTTCTTCACGACGCATTCGAATAGACTTTGGACAGCCTCGACACCTACGGAGACCACAACGTTTGACTGGGCTGGGGCGCTCATTTCTTCCTCAGCTGCAGTGAGGGCACCGTGATGCTTCAGGTTTGTTGTAGAAAGAAGGACCTTGTTGGTAGTGAGTGTGATGGACTTCGATCCTAGGTCAGCGACTGCTCAGTGCTGAGTGAGGAAGTCCATGCCTAAAATTACGTCGTTCGACCACTATTGTAGCAATTCGAAGTTCAGAAGAGTGGCGGATCAGCCCTACGAAGGTCGCCGGCCATAATAATAATCATCATCATACACCTAACCACCTCCACTACAGGCAAAAATTGTTGCAGGTTCCTCGCAATTCTTCCGAACGAACCGTAATGGCGAGCGAAAGCTGCTTTACTGCAATTCTTTACAAATTCCTTTCTACAATTATTTGCTTTCAATTTTGCTATTTTTGTTGTCCTTTTATTCTATTTTTTTATTTATTCTCGTTTTGTTGCTGATTTTTCTTGTTTTTCGTTATCTTCATTTGCATTTTTATAGTGTTTACTTTTTGGTCTGAATAATTTTTAGTGATTTCTCTTGTTTTTTATTGCTTCATTTCATTTCATTTTTATATTGCTTTCGTTTTTATTTTAGTATTTACATTTTACGCTCCGTTGCTTCCTAAGGTCGTTTTGCATACTGACATGACCTTGAAAAATGGAAGTGGATTTTATTATTAACGCGAAAGCATTTCGTGTCTCATGAGTGGCGTGTACAGGACCTGTCAGCAGAGCTTCTCGTAGAGCGTGTCGGCAGAGCATGTGCGCACGAAAATGACCATTCGGAAAAAGAAATTCGCCGGCATTGCGGTTTGAACCCACGCTGTCTTTGTGTGCTAGCCGTACACGCAGCGCATACGTCAGGAAGGCCTCTTTATTTGTTTACGGCTGCGCCACTAACAGTTTTTTTCCTTCTGTATTGAGTGGAATATACCCATCCTGACAGGCTTCAAGCCCGAATTAACCTGGATGCATCCCGCAAACCCCCCATACACAGCCACACCAGCATGCTGCTCTCACTTTGCCCGCGCATCAGAATTCCGGGAGACACACGCATGCATCGAGTAGAGGCAGCCAGGCAGGAGGTCGATCCTCCGCAGCATATACCGCCCGCACCGTGGCACACTACTCTCTGAACAGAGGCTGCGATAAACATCGCGGCTCTGTGAGCGATCTTTCCTTCCAGAGGCTAAACAGTCCCATGAACACTAAAAGATCACATGCAACTTTAGAATCTTCAATTGTAGGCAAAAATCCTATAGTATAAGGGCGTAATATCAGTTTTCTTTTTGACAGTCCGTTGAAAACAACGATCAATAGTCTGGGGCTGCTGACACAAGCCACAGTTCACAGACCATGACACAAAAGTCCCTTTTAAATTGGTAAATTGATTTTTTTTTGGAAAGGAAATGGCGCAGTATCTGTCTCACATACCTCGGCGGACACCTGAACCGCGCCGCCAGGGAAGGGAGGAAGGTGGGAGAGAAAGAAGAAAGAGAGAAAGAGGTGCCGTAGTGGATGTCCTCGGAATAATTTCGACCACCTGGTCGGAATTATACCTGTGGATCTTCAGCGTGCACTGACATCGCACAGCACACGGGCGCCTCTTACGTTTCGCCTGCATCGAAATGCGGCCGCCGCAGTCGGGTTCGAACCCGGGTACTCCGGCTCGGTAGACGAGCGCCTTACCACTGAGCCACCGCGGCGGGCACGAAGCGACGTTTTGACAGGTAAGATTGACGTGTGAAGTCTAAAAAAGAAGGTCATTGTGGTCACTTGAACACACATCCGTTGCACCCGCTTCAATACACTGTTGTCTAGAAAGAAGAGATAAGGCTGCGTACAGCCACCAAGGGTTGTCCGCTCAGGCGTGTTAGAGGGGTACGAAGTGAATGCATTGTGGTACGACGGTAAAGTGTGTTGGCGATGTGTAGTGGTGCTAGAAAACGATGACTTGCAAAAAAAAGCTGCTGACGTTCAAACGCGAACGCTTTCGCATTTCTCCAATGCAGCAGACTGCAGTGCTCGACAATTTTTCTATATCGTGCTCGGCTGCCTCCCATGGTCGTTTTGCAGGCCGACGTAACCTTCAAGAACGGGAGCATTAGTGCTGTCGCTCTAAAATTCCTCTTCATCACGTGCAATTATATACGCCTACCGAAAACAAGAAAAACAAACAAAAACAGGACATTTCGGCTCCTGTACTGAAGCCTTGTTCACAATAAAAAAAGAGGCGCTGGCTCAACCTTATGTATTCTCGAAAAGGAGGGGCAGACAGTGTCTGTAAGTCTTTGTCAGATTTGCACAGTCCCGGTTCAAGGTGTTACTGATTGTTGGTGTCGTCAAAGGTTCGAGGTGAAAGCGAGAGAATTTCTGCTTTTCAGTTCCAAGAACGCTTGCCTTTTCCCAGTTGGGGCCTGGAGCACCTTACCACTTGGGAGGCTTGGGAGACTACTGCGCTCCGAGGACCCGGCCAAGAAAGCCTTCGGCACATGCCGGGCTGCCAGCGTCATGAGCCTCCGGGACATGAACGTTTGAGTGCAGTGGAGCCGTGCGGGAGCCCAAGGACGGACGTGTCCAAAACTCCCTTGTTCCAAATAAAGTTTTCATCATCATCATCATGCTAATTCGATAAGGAGGGCTCGGCGATAGCTCTGGAGGTCACGTTTTTGTTTTTGACATCCTTTTTATGTTCTTAGGCGTCTTCCAGAGCTACCAATTTCACTAATGAAGACTCATGCGCAGTCGAAGCAGGTAATGCTGTAAACCATGTCGGGATAGCCTCTGTTTTAGAGTACATCATTAATCAAATATTTTCATGCGGCCAGTTTCCTCGCCGGCTCCAAGTGGCCATAGTTACTCCCATTTTTAAAGGTGGTGAGAAATGTAACATGTCTAACTACAGGCCAATTTCAATACTCCCTGTATTCTCCAAGGTCGTTGAGAAGCTAATACACGTACGAATGAGCTCATTCTTAACCAAGCATCAGATTATGACACCGTATCACTTTGGGTTCACCAAAAAACGCTCTACAGAAAGCGCCTTGCTAGTGCAAAAAGAAGTCATTCTTAACGCCTTTGAACACCAATTGCATTCACTTGGAATTTGCGTAGACTATTCAAAGGCATTTGACAAAATAAATCACGTTGCACTCTTAACAAAATTGGAATATTATGGTTTCAGAGGCTGTTTCCTTTCTCTTATTAAATCCTGCCTACAATACGGCCAACAAAGGGCGCACATAAATAACTCTTGCTCCAGCTTCAAACCATTGCTACATGGCGTTCCGCAGGAAAGTATCCTCGGGACACTACTTTTCAACCTACATATTAATGACCTTGTTAACATAGATTTAAATACATCATTTATTATTTATGCCGATGACACAAGCTTATTTTTCTCCCATCACAGTTTACCCCTGCTTGTAAAGAAAGCGAATGGAGCGCGCTTGATGTATTGAACACTTGGTGTCTAAATAACTCCTTAACTATAAACGTCTCGAAGACAAAATCAGTTCTTTTTCGCCCTAAAAATAAACCGGTTAATTCAAATATTGTCCTGCAACTTGGTCTTTCAGTCATAGAGGTGGTACCAGTAATAAAAACCTTAGGTGTTCTTTTTAATGAGAATATGCAGTGGAACGCACATACTGACCTCGTTCACTCCAAACTATCCCGAATAGTTGGTATTCTTGCACGTTTTCGTTACTTTCTGCCAAAGCACATTAAATTACTTTTGTATAACTCCCTTTTCGCATCCACATTATCGTATTGCTGCTTGATATGGGGCACAACAACGTACACAAACCTGTCCAAAATCTATCGACTGCAGAAAAAAGCTGTAAGAATTATTTCAAATGAACCCAATGACGCACAAACAAAACCTCTTTTTGATGACCTTAGATTACAACCATTACCGAACCTGTTCAATGCACTTCTGTTGAAACGTCATCATGCCTTTCATCAAAATAATGGCCCTTTCCTTGAAAACCTTGCGAGCCTGTCTCCATTTGCCAAAGCATATAGCACACGAAGCAGTCAGACATGGAAGATTCCTCACACCCCTACTAACTATGGCCGCCAAATGGTGATGTACACGCTACCACATGTTCTTAACTCTTCTGATAACACGTCCAATTGATCTATCACTCAGTCTATGTGTAATTACTCAAGACATTAACACTTGCAATTATGAACCCGCAATGTTAGCCCGATCACTTAACGTGTTTTTAAGATTATGTAAAGCCGTCGCCATATATATTGCCACACTGCTGACACTCTGCAGGCGCCACCTGGTGGCCGAAACTTGGCTCGCAGCGCGTGGCGGAGCGTCGTTTTCGTCTAGCTTGTGCTCGGCGGTTCGGAGCCTCGTCTGAGAATACGGCTGTGCTTCCCGCTTCCTGGTGACATTTGGTGGATGTGCTGGGTAGGACGAACGGCGTAGCACTGCCGGAGCACTGACCTGTCTGGCTGCTGCCAGTGGTGGACGTCATAGCGCGCACAGGCCTGGTCAGTGGCTCGAACTCGGGCTGCAGGCCTCGCAGGCGACGGCTCGCTTTGTGGACGGGTGTGGTGTCCGCGCGTTGGGGAGAAGCGTCACGGCTGTCGTCGGCGTCAGCGTACATGGGACAGTACCCAGCACGGCTCGCACCTCGGTCGCCACCATCCTTCCACGGCGACCGGTTCGAAGATGTAGAGGATTGGTTGGCCAGTTTTGACCGTGTGGCCGCATTCAATCAGTGGGACGACGAGCGGAAACTTGAATGTGTATTTTGCACTGCTCGACTCGGCGAAAACGTGGTTCGAGAACCACGAGGCGTCCTTCTCCAACTGGGCAGCTTTTCGCCGCGAGTTGCTCGCTACATTCAGCTCGAGCCAACGGAAGGAAAATACTGAGATCGCCCTTCGCTCTAGGTCACAGCAGTCGAACGAGAGCGTGGCCATGTTTATAGAGGACATGACACGCCTCTTCAATCGGGCCGACCCTGCCATGCCCGAAGCTACAAAGGTACGGCACCTTATGCGTGGGGTGAAGGAGCAGCTGTTCGCTGGCCTCATGCGCGACCCTCCGCTAACCGTCGCCGCCTTCGCCAAGGAAGCTACCTGCATGGAACGTTCGCTGCAGGAACGGAGTGCCCAATACGGCCGTCAGGCGAATGTAGCGGCCACTCACTACTTCACGTCCTTGCCAGGCCCAGGGGACGAGGCGCTGCGAGAGGTTGTACGGAGCATTGTCCGCGAAGAACTGCGACACCTCCGCTTGGATGCTCCGTCGGCAGGTATACCTTCAACGGCGGACGTCATCCGTGACGAAATCCAGCGAGCGGTGCAGTCACCACCAGCACCACTACCAGAGCCGCACGTCATGTCGTACAGCGATGCCCTGCGCCGACCTGCCCCCGTGCCGCAAGCGTTTCGCCCCGTTGCCGGACCTCAACCACCCCACCGTTACCTGCGCCCCGTCGAGCAGTAGCAGGATCTGCGCCCTCCTATCAGCAAAGCGCACGTGTGGCGCACGTCCAACGATCGCCCGCTCTGCTACCACTGCGGGGAGCCTGGCCATATTCTGCGGCATTGCCCGTACAGGCGTATGGGTTTGAGAGGATTTCCGCCGGACGCGCCTCGACCGCGCTATGGTGAGAGACCGCAGGACATAGATGAGTACCTCGCCGCTCATGTGCTGCCCCCGACGACCTCGCAGCAGCGCCAATCGCGATCGCCGTCCCCGAGGCGCTTTACTTCGCCCAATCGACTCTCTACCTCTGGTCAGTTCAGACGCACGTCCCCTCGCCGGGAAAACTGAAGACGGCGTCCTCCGGGGGTAGGGCCGCCGCCACTGCACAGAGTCAACAGCCTCCACCCGACGATTCGACGCGACGACCCGGGCAGCGACCACCCGATCCGGCGACCTCACCGACGTGCTGCGAACGATTAGTTTCAGCTGAAATTTTAGTTACCGCCGACAGTTATCAAGTGAATGCACTCGTCGATACCGGCGCTGATTTTTCCGTGACGAGCAGTGAGCTCGCCACGACTCTCCGTAAGGTTCTGACGCCTTGGTGTGGACCCGTGATCCGCACCGCCAGTGGCCATGTAGTGACGCCGATCGGTGTCTGCACCTGCCGTATCCAGATCCGAGGTCTTACTTTTACTGGCTCCTTTGCCGTATTACGTGACTGTTCGAAAGATCTGATTCTGGGCATGGATTTCCTTCGAGAGTATGGTGCGGTCATCGA
Source organism: Amblyomma mixtum (assembly GCF_055824585.1). Taxonomy (NCBI): domain Eukaryota; kingdom Metazoa; phylum Arthropoda; class Arachnida; order Ixodida; family Ixodidae; genus Amblyomma; species Amblyomma mixtum. The sequence goes on along the minus strand of NC_143012.1, from coordinate 142,906,596 downwards.
CCTTCGGGAGCTCATGGTATCTTTTTCCGCCCAGCGAGCCGTTGACACCAACAGCGAGCCCAGCAGAGTAGTGTTGCGCCTATGTGCCGACCACATAACGCTTCCTCCGCGAGCCAGCAAATTCGTCACAGTCGAGTGTGATAGCAGCACCGGCACCCTTGGCATCGCTGAAGCGAACATGTCGCTGCTACTCGCTCGGCAAGTTTGTGTAGCCCGAGGCCTCGTAGAACTTACTAACGGTCGTACCGACATCCTAGTCACCAACTTTACCTGTGAACCGCAACATCTAACGAAGACAGAGGTCGTCGCTTATTTTGACGAGCTTGGAGAGTGTACCCGGCAGTGTTCTTTGTCCACGACGTCAGATCTCGACGACGCGACGGCTACAGCCATCCCGACCGATGTAAACCCGCACCTCTTGGCCAGTTAGAAACGCTGCGTAGAAAATCTCATTTATTCTTTCCGCGACTGTTTTGCATCAACTTCCAAGGTGCGACAGACGCCGCTCACCATGCAAGCACCGAATTATCGTTGCGGACGACCAAAGACCCCTGTGTCAGCGGCCTTAACGTGTGTCTTCAAAAGAACGGGACGCCATCCTGCCGCCAAGTTACCCAAATGCTCCAGGACGACGTCATACCACCATCCACGATCCCCTGGGCATCGCCTGTTGTCCTCGTCACGAAGAAAGATGGCACCCTCAGGTTCTGCGTGGATTACAGGCGCCTCAATAACGTCACAAAAAAAAGATGTGTACCCTCTGCCACGCATTGATGATTCCCTAGACCGCCTGCGCCATGCCACTTACTGTTCGTCCCTTGACCTCCGCAGTGGGTATTGGCAAATCGAGGTGGACGAACGCGACCGCGAGAAGACCGCCTTTATTACCCCTGACGGTTTATACGAGTTTAAGGTGCTTCCTTTTGGCTTGTGTTCGGCCCCTGCCACATTCCAACGAATGATGGACACGGTGCTGTCTGGCCTGAAGTGGCAGTCATGCCTCGTATATCTCGACGATGTCGTGATCTTCTCCCACACGTTCGATGAACACCTGAAACGTTTGCGTGCTGTTTTCGAGGCCATACGTGCCGCTGATCTCTCTCTGAAACCGGAAAAATGTCACTTTGCGTTTCATGACCTGAAGTTTCTTGGTCATACTGTCAGCGCTCAAGGCGTTCGTCCCGACCCCGAAAAGACGGCCGCCGTAGCTGCCTTCCCCAAGCCCGCAGACAAACGGAGCCTACGTCGTTTCTTGGGCCTCTGCGCCTACTATCGCCGGTTTGTTGCTAATTTCTGCAAGCTAGCTGAGCCTCTGACCCGCCTGACCAAAGACGCTGAACCCTTCTTCTGGGGCCAGGACCAAGAAAGAGCCTTCACGGAGCTCAAGTCGCGTCTCCAATGTACGCCTGTACTTGGCCACTTCGACGAGGAGGCCGACACGGAACTACACACAGATGCCAGTAACATTGGTCTCGGTGCGGTTCTTGTTCAGTGGCAAGATGGCCTAGAACGCGTGATTGCTTATGCCAGTCGCTTTTTATCCCGTTCCGAAGTCAACTATTCCACCACGGAAAAGGAATGTCTGGCTGTGCTGTGGGCCATTACAAAATTTCGTCCGTACTTGTATGGCCGCCCATTTCGGGTTGTGAGCGATCATCATTCACTGTGTTGTCTGGCGAATCTGAAAGATCCCTCGGGGCGGCTTGCTCGATGGAGCCTTCGTTTACAAGAATTTGATGTCCGACGACGATTCCGCTTTCCTCGGTGCTGTCACCACATCCACTCTTGCCCGCCAAAAGCGGGCCGACTCCGAACTGCTTCTCCTCATCGAGTACCTCGAAGGAAGCGCTCCATCTCCTCCTCGACTCTTCAAGCGCGGACTGTCATCGTTTTGCTTGCGTGATGGTGTCCTCTACAAAAAGAATTACGGCCCAACGGACACTGTCTATCTGCTTGCAGTACCTACAGCGCTTCGTGACGAAGTTTTGCGTGCGTGCCACGACGACCTTTCTTCGGGCCACCTCGGGTTTTCCCGCACGTTGGCGCGCATACGTCACAAGTACTACTGGCCCAGGCTTTGTGCGCTTGTCCAACGCTACGTACGAACATGTCGTGAGTGCCAGCGCCGGAAGACGCCGCCGACTAAACCAGCCGGGCTCCTGCAGCCTATTGATCCCCCGCACCTCCCATTTCAAGAGGTTGGCATGGACTTACTCGGTCCATTTCCGGCGTCTTCCATGGGTAACCGGTGCATTGCTGTTGGCACTGACTATCTTAGCAGCTACTGTGAGACCAAGGCCCTTCCCCGTGGTACCGCAGCCGAAGTCGCAGATTTCTTCATTCACAACATTGTACTTCGTCACGGAGCCCCTACAGTCGTATTAACTGACAGGGGAACCGCGTTTGCGTCGGCATTAACGAGCGAGGTACTTCGTCTCAGTGGCACCAGCCATCGAAAGACTACAGCCTACCATCCGCAAACGAACGGACTGACTGAGCGGCTAAACAAGACAATCGCCGATATGATTTCGATGTATGTCGACGATGACCATGGGAACTAGGACCGGATACTCCCTTACATCACGTTCGCGTACAACACTGCGCTATACGAAACGACACGCTTCACTCCGTTCCATTTGGTGCACGGTCGCGAAGCCCTGACCATGCTGGACGCCATGCTCCTTCTGGACCCTGTTCCTTCTTCTGTCGTGGCCGCTGACCAATTTGTTCATGACGCCGAAGCCGCTCGCCATGTGGCTCGACAACGAATCCGGCGCCAACAACAACGCGACGCCAAGCGTTACAACCTCCGCCGCAGGGAGGTGATTTACACCCCCGGTGACCAAGTCTGGGTGTGGAGCCCGATCCGTTTGCGAGGGCGCTCTGAGAAGCTTCTTCGCCGTTACTTTGGTCCCTACCAGGTGTTACGCCGCCTCAGCGCGTTGACCTACGAGGTGCTTCCTCAAGGAACTGTCCGGTCCTCTCGACAACCGACGTCCGAAGTAGTCCACGTGGCCAGAATGAAGCCGTATTACTCCCGTTAGCCCCCTCTTCACGGAGACACTCGCGCCGTTAACTTTCCGCCCTCCCTCTATTCTTGTTTTTTTTCCCCGCCCGTGCGGCATCGAGCCGATGCCTCTTGGAAGGGCAATGCCACACTGCTGACACTCTGCAGGCGCCACCTGGTGGCCGAAACTTGGCTCGCAGCGCGTGGCGGGGCGTCGTCTTCGTCTAGCTTGTGCTCGGCGGTTCGGAGCCTCGTCTGAGAATACGGCTGTGCTTCCCGCTTCCTGGTGCCAATATACTGCTTTTCTTTATATCGCTATCTATTTTTGTCCACTGCTTTATTGCTCTGTGAACGGGGTGCTGGCCCTTGTCAAGCCGTTACAGGCTTTATGCTAGCACCCCGTAGCATCACAAGTTTTGTAACATCATTGTTTTAATTTATTTATATTCTTTTATTTCAAGATACTCCTAAAGGCCCTCTTCACGAGGGCATTACAGAGGGGGTGGTAAAAATTGTAACTTGAATACATAGAAGGAACATTAACATGAGTAACAGGGCAAAAAAAAGCAATAAAAGTGCAGTAACTCGTAGTCAGCAAGAATCAAAATGTGGCGGAACAACAAGACGCAAATAAACAAAATGAAAAAAAAACAAGAAAAGAAAACACAAAGATAAAAACAACGGAATGAACAGAACGAAAAGCAAAACTCCAACACATTGCGGTGAGCAGAACAGAACTAGAAGAAAACTACAGATCGCTTTGATTTTTTAAAAGTTCATGAAATGATGTCGCATTCGTTTCAGTTGCGATTGTTTAAGGCAGCCGGTTCCAATCAATAATGGTTTTGGGTATGAATGATTTAGCAAAACTTGAAGTGTGACATGTGATGCGTTTGATTTTGAAAGGATTGTCACGGCATGGTAAACTGCTGTGGGTAAGTGAAAGAAATCGTCGTGAAGCAACGGATGATGGTAAATTTTGTGAAAAAGAGTTAAGCGAGCCTGTTTACGACGATGGGAAAGGCTGTCAAGTCCAGCACGAGCTTTTAAAGCCGTCGCGCTAGTAAAACGCGAGTAGTTAGAATCAATGAAACGAGCAGCACGCTTATCAAAGATTTTATGTTATCTTTGATGTAGGCTTGATCTGGGTCCCATATGGCGGAAGCGTACTCAATTTTAGGTCGAATTAATGTAATATAAGCAAGATTACGCACATGCGCAGGAGCATGTCGAAGGTTACGTTTTAAAAGGCCAAGAAAACGGTTAGCAGCTGTTAGAATCAAGTTAATATGATAGTTCCAGGTTAAGTCTGATTGGAGGTGAACTCCTAGATACTTGTAAGTGGAAGTTGTCTCAACTGTTATGTCATTAAAAGAGTATGCGGTTGGTATGCGATAAGAATTTCTAGTAAAGGAGACGAGCTTTGTCTTAGAGGGATTTAGGGTCATAAGCCACAACTGACATCAAGTGTTAATAGAATCGAGGTCAGTTTGTAAGGATTGTCGGTCAAGGTCATTTGTAATGGTTCGATACACAACACAGTCGTCAGCAAACAGTCTAATTTGTGAAGAAATACAATTTGGCAAGTCATTAATAAATATTAGACAGAGCAGGGGACCAAGCACACTCCCCTGAGGCACACCAGATGTGACATGGGCCATTGTAGAGTTAGAACCATTAACAGAAGTGAACTGAGCGCGAGATGAAAGGAAGTCTTTAATCCATGCTAGTACCCGAGGGTGAATATTAAGGTGCGATAGCTTGAGAAGTAGTCTATGGTGAGGAACCCGATCAAATGCCTTTGAAAAATCTAAAAACAAAGCATCGACTTGTATTCCAGCATCTAAAGGAGTAAATAAGTCGTTAGTAAATCCGGCGAGCTGAGTGTCGCAAGAAAATCCCTTGCGAAAACCGTGCTGATATATAAATATGATGTTATGATCTTCAAGATAATGAATGATCTGAGTGTGTATGGCATGTTCAAGGAGCTTAGAGAAAGTGCAAGTCACTGATGATATGGGTCTATAGTTTAGAGGATCAGAGCGGAAGCCAGATTTGAAAATTGGAATTAAATTGGCTATACGCCAGTCGTGCGGGATGGAGCCAGAGGATAAAGACTGAGAAAAAAGTACAGACAAGACTTGGAAAATACTGTGAGATATGTTTTTAGTATTTTGTTGTTAAAGCCCAGTGGATCCGCGCTTGTGGTAATTTTAAGATTACTTTAAAAAGTAAGAATACCATCTTCCTTGATGACTATTGGGGGCATTGAAAAATCATGAAATGGGTTGAGAACTGGAGAGGTGGTGATGACTTCTTGCGTGAAAACAGAGAGAGAGAGAGAGAGAGAGAGAGAGGGAAAGGCAGGGATGTTAACCAGAAAGGATTCCGGTTGGCTACCCTGCACAGGGGAAGGGAATGAGGGGAATTAAAGAGGAAAGAGAGAAGTAACGGGAAATGATCACAGTCTGTCAACCAAGGCAGTCGCTCTCAAAAAGCGAAAGAGTGCCTTGTAAGCCTTGATGGCAGTTTATTTATTTATTTATTTAGAACATACTGCAGGCCTACAGTAGGCCCAAGCAGGAGGGGCGAATATATAATATATGCAAAAAAGAACAGGTTTAGCAAAATTGAAAAATGTTAAATACAAGTTGTAACACAAAATACAGCAATAAATACAAGGCTCAGATGCAAAATACAAAAAGTAAACGTAGAAATAAATGGCTCTCAAATTAAATGCTGTGAAGAAAACATAGAGTCAAAAGAATCAGCTCTGGTTAAGAGATCTGGCGGACACCTGTTCCACTCCTCAATGGTGCGTGGAAAAAATGAGTATTTAAAGGCCTTAATCCTAGCACTGTAAGGGGTTAATGATTGTGTATGATGATTTCGTGTTTGGCGCGTAGTGTTAGGTTTGAGGAAGGGGTCTGCATTCATAGACAGTTTATGGTTTTTTAGTAAGAAAAGTAGTTTCAGTCTTTGAATTTTCCGCCGCAGCTGTAATGTTTCAATACCGTGAGTTCGCATGAGGGTCGTTGGTGAGTCAGTTAGTTGACTGTTGTGGCCACGGACCGAGGATCTTGGCCTCTGTGAAAGGGCGAGGGTCCAGGCGGTCCAAAGCACATCGCAGCTTATGTCTTTCGGCTACAAAGGCAGGGCACTCACACAAGATATGGGTGATTGTCTCATCACAGGCGCAGTTCACACAAGAAGGGCTGTCGGCCATCGCGATCCGGAAAGCATACTTATTCGTGAAGGCAACACCGAGCCATAGACGACACAGTAGTGTTGCTTCACGACGCGCTATATTAAACGGAAGACGGAGGCGCAGTCCAGGGTCCAAAGTCCTGAGGCGACGGTTGCACAACTCACCAGAGTTCCACGCTGAAAGTGTGAGCTCCAGCCTCAAAGAACGAAGCCCACACGCTGCGTCAGCTCTCGTTACGGGGATATTAACGGGGATTCCATCATTGTGGGCAGAACGGGCAGCTTCGTCAGCCTGGTGATTGCCATGAATGCCGCAGTGGTCCGGCAGCCACTGGAAAATTATGTTATGTCCTTTCAATGTGGCGTCATGGTAGAGCTTGCGGATTTCGGCAACGAGTTGTTCGTGTGACCCACGGCGTAGTGCAGTTTGCAGGCCTTGAAGGGCTGCTTTAGAGTCGGTGAAAACTGTCCAGTCATCTGCAGATTCCTGACTAATGAACTGAACTGCAGCCCGTAGGGCAGCTAGTTCTGCACCAGTTAAAGAGGCGAAATAGGTAGTCCTCACCTTCATTAAAATAGACCTGGCCGGTATCACCACAGACCCAGCAGAGCTTGTTGAAGTCACTGAGCCATCTGTGTAGACATGTATGCGGTGTTTATGGTTAAAATGCAAATGATGCAGTGTCAGTTGCTTGAGAGCAGGCAATGATAAATCAGATTTCTTATTAATTCCAGGAATAGATAGGTGCACCCGGGGTTCATGGAGACTCCATACGGGTGAGCATGATCTTGATGGGTGGGCGAACTGCGAAGGAAGATAGGCACGGTGAGCTTGAATTACATTTGCAAATGCAGTATGTGGTCTGAGTACGGGAAGAGCTGCAAGATGATGACTCGGAACTCGCGTGAGGTGCCGAATGTGTGTTCTCATGGTTTCAACAGCAATGTATGAAGTAACAGGATGCTCCCCAGCGACAAGAATAGTGGCTGCCGTTGAGGCACATTTAGGTAGCCCAAGGCAGATTCGTAGAGCTTGCGCTTGAACACTTTGAAGTGTCTGAAGGTTTGTCTTTCTGATATTGTTTAAAATGGGAAAGCTATACGCATGTATCCCAGGAACAGCGAACGGTACAGTTGAAGCATCGAGCGTACAGATGCACCCCAGGACTTTCCCCCGAGGAAGGAGAGAATATGAACAATCGCTGTCAGTTTCTTTCGCATGTCGTAAAGATGGGGACTCCACGAGAGGTTCCTATCGATAACAACGCCAAGGAAGCGATGGTTTTTCTCATAGGGAATGGCGTTGCCATTAATATATATGGGGTAACTTGTCATTTTTTTTCGCGTGAACGCCACGAGGGAACACTTCTCGGTTGAAATATTTAGGCCCTGCTGACGAAGGTATAACGTCACTATCGTTGCCGCCTTTTGTAGTCTCGCACGAACTTGCGGACGGGTCACGCTTGATGCCCAAATACAGATATCATCGGCGTATATTGAGATCTGGACTGATTGTGGCAATGAGTCAACCAGGCCGACGAGAGCTATGTTGAAAAGAGTTGGGCTCAGCACTCCACCCTGCGGGACTCCGCGCGAATTTAGATGCGAAGAGGTTGGTCCGTCTTCAGTCTGGACAAAACACGACCTCCCTGACAAATAGCTGCGTATCCAGCTGAACATGCGGCCTCCAATCTGAGCAGCTTCTAATGCGTCCAAAATGGCCTGATGCGTTACGTTGTCGTAGGCGCCCTTGATGTCCAAGAATAGTGCCGCAGTCAATCTTTTCAAGTTTTTTTGGTGCTGGACGGACGATACAAGGTCAACCACATTGTCAATGGAAGAGCGGCCACGTCGAAACCCAGACATAAATGCAGGGTAAATTTGGTATCGCTCCAGGAACCATTCCACGCGTATTAACAGCATTCTTTCCATGACTTTCCCGACACTGCTGGAGAGTGCAATTGGCCGGTATGCTGAAGTGTCGAGTGGTGATTTTCCCGGTTTAAGGAGTTGTACGAGACGACTGGTCTTCCATGCATTAGGAACTTGTTGTATGACTTGTTGTATGTGTCCAGAAGAACCCGTCGAGCCTCTTGGCCAAGGTTGGCGAGCGCGGAGTATGTCACACCATCGGGCCCCGGCGATGACGACCTTCTGCAACAAGCCAGCGCAGCGTCAAGTTCCTCCATGGAGAACAAGTTATCCATTCGTGAATCCCGCGAGGGTGGAACATCACTGCAGTGCAGCGTTGTGGATGGGTTCGGTTGGCCTGTTATCCTTGCGCAAAATTCTTCGGCTACCGCGACCTCGCTGCGTCTTTGGTGGAGCGCGAGGGATTTAAACGGGTGGCGCTGTTGAGGGGACTTACGAAGGCCACGGATCACATTCCAAACGCGTGACAAAGGCTTTCGTAGGTCAAGTGTCTCGCAAAATGTTCTCCAACGTTGTGTCTGCAGGGCTTGAATTCTGCGCTGGATTTTTTTCTGCAGGCGTCTTGCATCTCTGAGGTCTAAGCGCGACTTTGTGCGTCGGTATCTGCGCTCTGCCCTGCGCCGTAGTGCCCGCAGTTGTTGTAATTCAATATCAAAGTCGGTGTATTTTGCGACGGGGTTGTAGCAACACGTTGCGCTCTCCATGACCTCCTTAATTTTTTGTTCAAGACCTGTCGAGAATCCTTCCATGCATGCATCCTCCATACGCGCTTTAAAAACTATCCAATCAATGCGCTGCATACGTGTGGCAGAACGGGACGTGCAATGGCCGGTAAAAATCAGGTAGGTTGGGATGTGGTCACTGCCATGGGTTTCTACATCCAAAAACCATTGGACGTTGTTGGTTAGGCATCGCGAAACGAAAGTCAAATCTAGGCAGCTGCTATAGGTCACCCCTCGAATATACGTCGGGGTTCCGTCATTTAGGCACTGGAGGCCGTGGTCAGAGGCGAAGGAGACGAGTTTCCTTCCACTAAGGTTCATCCTAACGCCTCCCCACATGGTGTGGTGAGCATTGAAGTCACCTATAATCACCCATGGACCGGAGGTGGCTTGCATCAAATCACTCAGCCTTTTTCGTCAAAGCGGCTTGACGGCGCCATGTACACAGCCAAAAGCGTAAACGTGAGGTCACGGCTCTTCACTGTGAGGCAAACATACTGGTTGTCATTGTGTGGGGGAACCGAATGATGCACATATGTAAGTTCACGTCGAATGTAGATGATGACTTTGCTGGTTCTGTTGCGCGTGGGGGAAGTAAAAGCTTCATAACCGGATAATCGCAAAATGTTGGGTAGATTCGGTTCACAGATAACAAGAATGGGGAAGCGGTTTTCATAAACATAATTTCGAATATCTGAAATCCGGGACTGGAGCCCGCGGGCATTCCACTCAAAAATAAAAGCTTGCTTGACTTTCTTCGTAAAAGATTGTTCCGGGGGAGCCATGGTGCCTTCTAATGAAGAGCTGCAAGAACTGGCTGTAGCGCGTCCAGTACTTGCAGTGCGTTGTGTGCTGCTGGCGTGCGCAAGCCGGACAGCAGAGCACGCATAACATTCATCAGTGACGTTAGCATTGCAATCACTTGTGTATCTTGGCCGTGGTCGGAATCGTGCCTTTTGCCCGGATCAGTTGTAGGTGTTGCAGACATGGGGTGCGGCAACGTACCGGACGAAGTGTGTGCTCTAGGCTTTGGTAGTGGTGGCCACGTTGTGTCAGAGGCAGCAGGGCGTGTTTCACGAGTCGCCAGGCTTTCCTGATTTGTTGTCGGTGGAGGCGGACAAGCTGCACTGCCGCTTGGGGTCTTCTCTTCGAAGGTATTTGTGTCATTCAACGACCTTCGGCGGCGGCGCGAACGACGTCGTCGCACCTTTGCAGCGGCTTCTCTGTGGTTGGAATGATCACGCACCATTTGCTTCAGTACCGCCCTCTCTGTCTTTAGGCGAGGGCAGTCCTTCGAGGAAGAAGCGTGAGGGCCACGACAATTGGCGCACTTCAAGGCAGTCGCGCGGGAACTGTCGCCGCTGTGGGGCTCAGAGCATTTTGGGCACACAATGGTGTTTTGACAGACCCCGCTCACATGACCAATCTTCATACATTTCCGGCACTGTAGCGGCTTAGGTACGAATGCACGGACTGGGTGACGAAAGTGCTCCACCTTCACGTAGGATGGAATGCAGTCACCCTTGAAAGTCAGCTTAACGCATGTAGACCTTCCAAGGCGCTTAACTTGCATTATAGAAATGCTGTTGGTTGCCGGCTTGATTAATATGGGCAAGTCGGCGTCAGGGATAGCGATGTCGACGTTGTAAATTACGCCAGCCGTGGTTCCGCTGTCTTGTAGAATAAGGGGGCGTACACTGATATTGCCCAGTTTGGTGATGGCGGCCAAACTGTCCAGCTCGCTGCGCTTCATGACATCAATGGCAATGATGTTCTTATGCGGGTTAACTCTGACGTCTTTAATCCCTCCTGGTACAAGGCTTTCAAGGAATACGGAGATGGCTTGCCTGTTCAGGAGATTCAAGTTTTCTGTTGGCTCCAATGGCACGAACAAGGCTGTATGGGCCTCGGCACTTCGCGCCGTGATGACCGTATCCGTACTTGAGGACGTCGTTGACGTCGACTCAGTTTGTCTCCGCAGTCTGCGCTTGGCCTTCTTACTGACGACGGGTACAAACCCATCGTCGGTCGAGGAGTCATCACTTCGGGGAGTCGAGTAGTCATCACCGTACACAACGGTGTCCTGGCTGCTGGAGTCACTCGGGGCGTACAGGCGCTTCCTCTGGGCGGCCGTTGCCGACCCACCGGGATTCACAGAAGGCACAGCGGCCTCCACTTCCATCGCCGTGACACAAGGGGAGCGGCGCCTCCCTAATTACGGCACAAATTATCCAAAAACTGCAGAGATATGAAGCCAGCGTTCTGACACAGAACAACTTCTTTCTTCCAGCTGGTCGCCATTAGAACTTGTCAAAAAAGAATCAGCACGCGAATGAGGGTTAATTACGCTCCAAAACCTACGGGGGTTATTAGATAGCATGGTAGGCAAAACGTCATTATCAAATTGGCGACGGGTAGATTTAAGCAATTTTTGGTAGTTTTTATTACTTTGTTTGTATTTTTCCAATGTGTTTAATTGGTTGTTAGCAACTGCCTGCCTATACAAACGTTTTTTCTTATTATTAGCTCTTCGCAGCCGCCCACTAAACCAGGGCGCACTTTTGCTGCACTTAATTGTGATAACCGGTATGTATTTTGTAATGAGGTTAATTAGAGTAGTTTTAAGCACTATCCAGTTCTGTTCAATGGAACGGAATGTAGAGTCAGCCAAGAACCGCCCAGAGAAAGAGGTTAATTCATAGTTCATTTGGTCAGAATTAGCTCTGGTCATCTTGGTGGTAGTTTTTCTTTCGACAATTCTGCAATTGATGCACCCAGTAATAATGTCATGCTCAGAAAGACCATTAAGGTGAAATATTTTAGAACAAGTATCGGGATTATTGGTTAGAATCAAGTCAAGAATGCTTGCAGTGGTACCTGAGGTTCGCGTGGGTTTTGTAATGAGCTGAGTTTTGTAATGAGCTGAAGACAAATCTGTAGAAAAGCGTGCGCATCCTTATCACTTAGAGGAACAGATAGTGTTTCCCAATTGATGCCTGGGAAATTAAAGTCGCCAAATATAATTAGGACTGTCGTGTCCGGTCGCTGTGTTGAATGCAGCGAAAGACGCACACGGTACTTTAAGACTTCGTTTATTTAAAGCCGATGAGGGTGCGACCAGCGTCGACCGAGGCAGGAGCCGAACTGGCCGCCCGAAGAAAGGAGGGAGTGGAGAAGCGTCCACGGCAGGGAGTGGCTTCCCAGAACAGGAGGAGGGTGCGGAGGCGCACCGTGGGGGGGCATCCGGCGACAGCGTGCGACGAGGGGCAAGCGGTCGTTAGGAGGGGATGCGAGTGGTCGTTAGGAGGAGGATTGAGTGGTCGTTAGGAGGAGGATGCGAACTGTCGTTAGGAGGGGAATGCGAGTGGTCGTTAGGAGGGGGCGCACACACAAAAGCAGTAAGGGAACACAACACTTCCTTCCCCCTTAGAAAGTTGCCTGGTATCGTGCAGGGGGTCGGCGCTCACGCGTGGAGGCGCGCTGGCTTTGTGCGCTCGGGGGAGAAACACTTGTAGGCTGGCTGTTGTTCGCTGTGTCTCCTAGGTCTGTCCTGGGCGAAGTCTCTTCTTCCGGGAAGAGGTGCCAGGCTATGTGGGAAAATGGTGCACGTGTTCTCTCCGCTGGCGGACAGCTCTCAGACGGCGTCGTAAATCTACGCAGCTGGTTGAGATGTCGGCGTGCTACTGTGCCATGTATGTTGACGAGCCAAGAGCGCAGGCCTATGCGTCTGACAATTGTAGCTTCCTCCCAGCGTGGCTTTTTCAGAAACTGTCGGGCGAGGACGCGCTGCCCCTCATTAAGCGTGCCGCAGCGCGGAATTGCTTTTTCTTCCCGGAACGTCTCTGCCTTTGGCTCGGGGAGGATGGCTGTGAGCTGGGTTCGCATTTCACGCTCGAACATCATTTTGGAGGGGGTCTCGCCTGTTGTGCTCTGAACCGTCGTGTGCTGCTTGAAGAGAAAGCGCGCAAGGCGGCGCTGCAGCGAGCCTGTCTGATCTCTTTCAAGGGCGCGTTTTAGCTCGGCTACGTAGCGCTCGGCTTGTCCGTTTGTCGCTGGGTGGTAGGGGGCCGATGTATCTGAGGAGATCCCGTTGTCGCGATAAAACTTGAGAATCTCCGCAGACACAAACGGTGTTCCGTTGTCCGACACTACCTTGCGCGGCAGGCCGAACGTTGCAAATAGTGATCGGAGGTTGTCAATGACTGCTGCCGAAGTCGTCTGTCCCATTTGCCTTATCTCAAGCCACTTTGTGTAGGCATCTACGACCACAAGGAAAGTGCAGCCCTCAATTGGTCCTGCAAAATCAATGTGCAGTGTGTGCCATGGTGTGTCTGGCTTTTCCCATTCTGGGACAGGAGCTTTCGGCGGGGCGCTCCGGCTGCTCTGGCAAGGCTTGCATTCTCGCACCACTGTTTCGATGTCGTTGTCAATGCCAGGCCACCACATGTAGCTTCTGGCACACTTTTTCATTGCAACGATGCCCCGATGTCCGGCGTGGATGAGAGACATAGCTTGTGCGCGTAGTTCTCTCGGCATCACAACTCGGGACCCAAATATGATGCAGCCGCGATGGGTGCTCAACTCTGTAGCTCGCCTGCGGTAAGCGTCGAAGTTGTCCCCTTTGAGTTTATGCACGTTGCCTTGTTGAACAGCTGTGTAAACTAGCCGGAGAGCTGCGCACTTCTGCGTAGATGCTGCAACTGTGCCTGCTGTAAGCGGAGGTTCTGGCAGTGCTTCGAACATCAGAACGTCTCCTGGTGGAAATGGTTCGTCAACAGTTGCGTATAGTGGCAGACGGCTTAGCGCATCGGCGTTTTGATGTTCACTCCATTTCATCACGCCTAGTGGAGAAAACCAATTTCTCCCTAGAAGGCTTGATCCTGTGCCCTTCACAACAAGCAGAGGTAGCGTATGGGTCTGGCCGTTGTAGTTAACCTGCACGTTGGCAGAGCCCAATAGTGGCAGATTCTGTCCTGACCACGTTCGCAGGTGCGTGTCGTCTTGTTGCAGGGCGGGTGCGTCAGATGGCCATGAAGTTCGGAACGTGTCCTCACTGATCAGAGTACAGGCTGCGCCGGAGTCCACCTCGAACTTAATCAGCTGGTGATGTACGCTTACTTCTGTAAAAATCTTCGGTCGCGTGCCGAGATTCATGGTGTTCAGGTCGTACAACACAGATGGTGTTGCTGATGTTGTTCCATGGAGATCAGATAGCGGCGTATTCTCTGAGGCGTTGACGCTGTGATTAGGCTGGGAAGGTGACTTTATCTTGGCAAGTCTCCGTTTCGTAATGCATGCTCTTTCGATATGCCCTCGCTTGTGGCAAAAATTACACGTGGCTGACTGGAATCGACATCCCTGGGGGTTGTGTTGGTCGTCACACCGCCAGCAGCGTTGTGCCTTTTTGACCGATTTTACAACAACAGAAGGCTTGCGCACCTGGTTGCTTGTCTGGTGTACCGGCTCGGTGTTCCGGCGAATCCCTCTCTGCTGGTGACCGGCGCTCTCCGCTCGAACGGCGATGTCGTAAGCTTTGCTGAATGTGAGGTCCTTCTCAGCGAACAGGCGCTGCTGCAGTGACTCGTCACTCAGTCCGCACACAAATCTGTCGCGTAACATCACGTCCAAGGGAAGCATGGTGGTGTTAGCAGAAGAAGCTGCGTCTCCCTCCTGCCCGGTAGCTGTTGTCGACAGCGTTCCAAAATTGCAGTCGGCAGCGAGCTTCTTGAGCGCGGCTACGTAGGCGCTCACAGTTTCTCCTCCCAGTTGATCTCGTCGTTGGAAGCGAGCCCGGCTGTAGACCTCGGATGGCCTTGGGTCGTAGTGCTTTTGCAGCGCTTTTACGATGTCGTCGTAAGACACTGCCGCTGGTGTGCTTGGCTGAATAAGGGCGCAGACAGTATCGTAGGTCTGCTCCCCGCGCAGCGTCAGCAGGTTGGCCCTCTTCAAGGCTGGGTCTGTGATGTTGTTAGCTTCAAAGTAGAACTGAAGGCGTCCAACCCACGATGACCACGATGAGCCGTTGAATTCTGGTATCTGATTGGGAAACCCTCGCGTAGCCATGGCTTGTCAATAGCGTTGCGTAGCGCGGGTCGAATCCACTTTCTCGTCGCCACTGTCGTGTCCGGTCGCTGTGTTGAATGCAGCGAAAGACGCACACGGTACTTTAAGACTTCGTTTATTTAAAGCCGATGAGGGTGCGACCAGCGTCGACCGAGGCAGGAGCCGAACTGGCCGCCCGAAGAAAGGAGGGAGTGGAGAAGCGTCCACGGCAGGGAGTGGCTTCCCAGAACAGGAGGAGGGTGCGGGGGCGCACCGTGGGGGGGCATCCGGCGACAGCGTGCGACGAGGGGCAAGCGGTCGTTAGGAGGGGATGCGAGTGGTCGTTAGGAGGAGGATTGAGTGGTCGTTAGGAGGAGGATGCGAACTGTCGTTAGGAGGGGAATGCGAGTGGTCGTTAGGAGGGGGCGCACACACAAAAGCAGTAAGGGGACACAACAAGGACATAATTTGGAAAACGCGTACACACATCGGTCAGTAAGCGACAAAATTCATCTGCAAAGCCATCATACAGGTCGGGTGGGCGATACAACACACCAGCAATAATGTTTGTAGCAGTACATTTCAAGGAGACGAATACACACTCGAGTAAAGTAGAAGCAACAATTGGTATAGATATGAGCTCTTGCTTAATCGCGATAAGCACACCACCTCCTCTTCTGTTCTTTCGGTCGCAACGAAAAAATTTAAAACTTGATTCGCATGAAAGGATGTCAACATCTGAGATATAATCGGTAAACCACGTTTCAGTTAGTGCTATTAATGAGGTTCCAGACGAGTCGATAAGGGAGGAAAGGGCATCACTTTTCGCTGTAACGCTTCTGATGTTAGTATATAGGAAGCAAATGTTATCTAAACACTTCGGTCCCGGTAAGATTGGCAGTGAACGATCGGAAGCACCATGATGATTTGAATGTTGTCAATTGGTAGAAGGCTCACTTAGACGTACAGCCCGGTTGCCTGCAGTGTTCCAGAGATAAACGTCGTCGTTTACGTGAAGTTTATTAAAATACAGACGAATCCCGTCACCTCTTTATCGTTTCAGAAAACTGCCACAGTTTACGGCGATTATCACGAACACCCTCAGAGTAGTCGCGTGATATGCTCGAATTGGTGTTCTTCAGTTTGTAGCCAAGACTAATGACGGATTCTACTTCTTTCTCATTATAAAATTTGGCAATAATGGGTCGTTTCTTGTCAGTCAAAAGAAGCCCTAGGCGGTGAGCTCTGGCAACGGAAGTGCAGTATTGCCACGTTTATCTGTGCAAAATTATCTTACATACCGCTCCGAGTCTTCCCAAGGCTCAGATGGATCAGAATCTTCGATGCCAAAAAAACAACACGTTCGACCGCCTTGAGCGATTTTCCAGGTCATCAACTTTGTCCTGAATTTTTTTTAGACATATCCGCATTTGAAAAAGCTGGCTGGAGGGTAGAGATTCAATTTTGCATTCCAGGTCATTAACTCTTTTAGTTAACTGTTCCAAGTCGTTCCTAAGGGTGACGTGGAGGTTCAGGACTTGATTTATCGATTCAAGAATGCTTGTGTTGTTCGCCGCAACACGTTGAATGGCTAGAGCTACAGCGTCAAGCTTGTCTTCTTGCGCTTTAGTCATAGGGCCTGGGTTTACCTCCACGTCACCGCCAAGAACCAAAAGGCGCCAAATGTACGACGCAGCAGCACGAACGTACTTCACATAATCCACTACATCAGGTGGCCACGACACCGCAAAGACGCAAACATTATCGTCACGATAACACTTAGTTTCAAGATAACTAACCTGTACAAGCGTCATTCGTAAGTATGGATCCGTAGCAGCAGTGTCGTGGCCAACAGCGTCAACAGGAATGACGCCCTTTTCAAGTAGCCGGACAGGTGACGTGGCCCCATGTTGCTCGACGAATTGTGAAGTGGTTTCCAGATTTAGCGGTGAAGGGTAATGCGGCCAATCCGTGGGGACGCAGAAGGTGTTGATGCTAAATAAATTTGAATTTGAATTTGGTGTTGCCAACATAAATTCTAAAATATCGAAAAACACTGTATCGATCTCCAGTGAAATTCATTGCCTCATCTATCAGCAGTCATTATCATCTGGTTTGCTTCGTACAGATTGGAAAATTACTAAGATCGTTCCAGTTTTCAAAAGCAGAAACAAATTCACCAGGAAACTACCATCCCATTTCGCTAACCTGCGTTTGCTGTAAATTATTCGAGTACATTATTGCTTACCACATTTACTGTAACCTGGAACTAAATTATTTCGTTTTTCCTAATAAGCACGGCTTACGGAAAGGTTATTCTTGTGACACCCAGCTGCTATAATTTACAACTTACTTTCATTTCAACATGAACGCTAACCTTCAAACTTACTGTATCTTTTTAGATTTTGCTAAAGCCTTCCACCGTGTTGCACATTCCCGCTTGTTCTCAATATTGTCTGCTCTGTGCCTAGATTCTTTAACACTGTCATGGCTTCGTAACTTTCTTTCATTTCGCCAGCAGTTCACTACAGTCAACAATTTCACCTCCCCACTCAGTGATGTAGAGTCTGGCGTACCTCAAGGCACTATACTCGGGCTATTATTATTTTAATATACATTAACGATTTGCCCACAGACATGTGGAGACCCGACGACGACTTTTGTCTGCGATTTGTGGAGCTTCAAGATCACTTGGGTACCTCCGCCGGAACTTGCGAAACGCCACTAGTAACGTGAGAAAAGTCGCTTACTTAACAATTGTGCGTCCTCAACTATAATTCTTCACCTACATGATCCCCTTATCAAAACTACCTAAACAATATGCTTGAATCCGTACAAAATAAAGCCGCTCATTTCATCCCACAAAAGTACAATCCACATTCCTGCATCACTAAGATCAAAATTGGTATCTCTCTCGAGTCATTAGATATTCGTCGCTCCATTGCTCTTCTATGCTTACTTCATAAATATCGTCACTGCACCAGGACATCCCCCTTTCCCCTCGAAGAGCCTTCACGCATTTCACGCCGCCTACATGATCAGTATAGCATTAATCGCATTTACGGAAGAACCCTAGCCTTCAATTCGTCTGCACTTCCACGTGCCACTTTCCTTCGGAATGATCTTCCCAACTCTATCGCATCTACCTGTAACCACCAATCATTCCATGACCAGCTGCACAAACATTTTCTTTAATGACATTGTCTTGTTACAGGTTGTTCTGTCTCATAAGTTCTCTTTTCTTCTCGTGGGTAATGTATTAAGTTTTGGTTTCTTGCGATATCTCAACCATTCGTAATATTATTATGGCTACAGCTTTTTCTTTAAATGTGTATGGGGCACATGAGATGCATTCTTGCTACTATTTTACTTTTCTTTTTTTTGATCGTGGCGATGTGCATCTTGTAGTTACGTTTTGCCCTGTACATTTATAATTTTTACTTTTTGCCTTGTATTGCCCGTTGTATTTGACTAATTGCTCCTAACGTGCTTAGTATGTGGTTTTGCCCCCCTTACTCAATCCCCTTCTGGGCCGTGTAGGATATTTTGAATAAATAAATAAATATTGAATCGTCTCTTGCATTCATTTAGAGCAATATTGCTTTCGCCACCGTGCATCAGCCATGTAGTCCCTAATGATTTGTAGGCCTTCGCCTCAAGAGCGAAGGAACGAGCAGCTGACTCGGATTTCGGCAAGAATAGAACTGCCTGCCGTGGCATTACGTGCCAAGGCCCCGCGCTGTCTTTATTTTCTTTCTCGCGCAAGCACGCTTTGGCTGTGCCCTAGGCGCAGCCAAAGGATAGCGCTACAGGGCCCCCGCTTATTTACCCGCTTAGACGTCAAGTCGAAACCGCCCCGATGGCCGGCGGCGCAGGCGGCGTCAGAGACCTCTGACGGGGGGCACTCATTGGAGGGCGGCACTGCGAGGCACTCAAGCGAGGTCTTCATGTAGGCCGGCTTGAGGCGGTCTATACTGACTGCCTCTCCGCGGCCATTTTAGGGGAGGGTAGCAATTTTGAGGGCGCGGTGAAGGACGCGAAATGGTCCGTCGAAGCCTGGGTGAGCGGTGCTCGGATAGCGTCGCGACGAACAAAAACACGGGTGGAAGTGGCAAGGTGCCGGTGAACAAAGATGGTGCGGGGGCGTTGAGGGCGCGGCAGAATAGGGCGGAGGTCTTTATTTTCTTTCTCGCGAAAGCAAGCTGTGGCTGTGCCCTTGGCGCTGCCAATCCTGGGCGCTACGGATTGATTGACCTGATCGAGGAGGTCCTGAGGGAACTCTTGCGCTAAAATCTTGTCTACCGACGTGACACCATCCTAACGCAGAGCCTGTATTGTAATGTGTGTATTCCATCAGGTTTCAAACATTTCCCATACAATAGTGCCAAGCAAGGCGCTGTAGGAACCTGTGTAATAAATAAATGCATAATAAAATATCGTCGAGAACCGAGCGGATTCTCTTGGTATCCACTCCGTTACCCTTAAGGGCCAGCGGTTATCTTGCCTTCGCATTACATGCCCTGCCCAAGCCCATTCGGAAAGATAACCGCTGGTCCTTAAGGGTAACGCAGTGGATTCCAAGAGAAGGCAAGCGTAGCAGGGGGCAGCAGACAGTTAGGCGGGCGGATGAGATTAAGAAGTTTGCGGGAATACGGTGGCCGCAACTGGCGATGGACAGGGTTAATTGCAGAGACATGGGAGAGGCGTTTGTCCTGCAGTGGGCGTAGTCAGGTTGATGATGACGACTACGAATAAAATATCCGCCTCCCGCTTTCAATGAGGCTGGAGCCTACACTAGAGCACTGCACGGGCCTCAATCTGAGGCCCGAGCCCGGTCCAGGCCCGCAGCTCCAAGCCCGGGCCCGGCCCGGGCCCGCTAAATTATCGCTCAGCGAGCCCGGCCCGGCCCGGTTCGTGAATCCCGGAGTGAAGCCAAGCCCGGGCCCGGCCCGGCCCGTTTCACAGTAACGCTTTAGGTATACTGCTCACTCTGAGCGAGTAGACCGCTACTACACCGATAAGAAACTGGCCGACAAAGGTTCTGAAACCGCAGTTTGGCTTCCAGAAAGTTGGTTCTTTTTAACCCAGGAGGAAGCGATGAAGAGTAGTGCTCGCCAGGCCCGTCTTTTGGACAGTGATCTCGTGTAGGTGGGCAAAGATAAACTCGAAAGTATCGAGAGCTAAATAAAAAGGGCTGCATGCACTCGTAGTATTCTACTTTGCGTTCCCCCATGATTTTAATCAGTTATATTCTGCCGCCCGCGAAGTATAAATATTAAAGCTGCCTAGCAAGCAGTGGGATGACATTTCTTTCAGCGAACGCGATCTCACAGGTTGAGCTCATAGCCGAACTGGTCGCCTTTCAGCAGAAACGAAAAGCTAAAAGGCTTGAGTATTTCACGGGATGTGCTTAAAGACTATAAGCGTCCTAAACTGATATGTTCTTCCCGAATGCATTTCTAGTAGTGTATAGGTATGTTTTGGGATGACGAACGATCAATGGCCAATTAAGGCAGGTTGAATTTTACTCGTACTGCACCGCGGCGTGCAAATAAGGAAATAAGTAAGTCAATGAATAAAGCTTAGTTTTTTTTTCTCGGCGCCTGCTATAACCCATAGCTCATCCGTGTTGCTGCTTCAATGCCGCAGTTGTGCACTTCACTCTGCAATAGCGAATGAGAAGTCGGACACCAGCCGTTTCTGTACGGACCGAAGCCCGACTCGGGCCCGCAGCTTTAAGCCCGAGCCCAGCCCGGGCCCGCAACTTCAGGCCCGGGCCCGGCCCAGGCCCGGCAAAATAAATCATGTTCCGGCCCGGCCCGGCCCGCGGGCCGGGTCGGGCCCGGGCTTTCGGGCTGGCCCGAGCCCGTGCAGTGCACTAGTCTACACCAAGCCCGATCTCCTTCAGGCTGCGAGACACGATCGGATCGGACCGTCTAGTTCGGTTTAAAGTCCGTCTGTTCATACACTTCCCTCAAACGCACATTCCTTTGGCAGAAATCTTAGCATCTAGCCTGTTGGAACTGCCAGCCTCTCGCGCTTTGGATTGAAAACGCGGTCTTCATTGTGTTCCTTTCTTGCGCGTGGAAGAGCCATCTGACGAACATGCCGAAAGACGCACGAACCGGCGGGAGATTAGAGCAGCGAAATTCAGTTAAAAGACCCAGTGCGGTCGCTATGTTATCGTGGAATGGTAATTAAGCGGCCTATAAGTTTTCCTTGCTCTGAGCCTATTGTGTACTTAGCACTTATTATAATTGTCATGGTAAATCTACTGCACTGCTTCCTGAAAGTTGTTGATGCATATTAATTTTTCTAGAGAGACCCAACAACGCGCAAATTTTAGCAGTGCATATAGATAATAATGAAATGTTATAAGCGCAGGGCAAATGAGTGCATGCAGTGTATGCCAGAAGTAAAGGCAGAGTGATATTTTGGGGCTCAGCTTGTAACTGTCATAGGTTTGTCTCACGAATTAGTTCTTACCCTCTCACACCCGCATGCGCACACACGCACACACACACACACGCATGCGCGCCCGCATAAGCTTCTATAGCCTCTCGTCCAATCCCTTACAAAAATGGATGTCGAGTTTCTTTTGAACATGTATGGAGAGCCTAATGATTCTAAAGGATCTCTATAGAAACTCGCTGTCTATCGAGTCAGCTCATTAAGTAGTCTATTTACTCTTTAACGAGACCTAACTATAAAATTTTGCTCTGTACGCAGTCAACAGAGATTCTTTAGAATTGGTTCTATAAGAGTTCATAATGAGTCAAATTTTATACAATTTCTTTCGTGCCTTCACTATATGAACTCGCTCCGTTCGCAGTCAAAACAAATTCAATAGAATTTCCTCCGTAAGACTTTATAATGAGTCAAATTTTATAGAATTTCTTTCGTGCCTTCACTATGTGAACTCGCTCCGTTCGCAGTCAAAACAAATTCAATAGAATTTCCTCCGTAAGACTTTATAATGAGTCGAATTTTATAGATCGTGTTTTGTGCCTTCGCTATATGAACTCGCTCCGTTCACAGTCAAAACAAATTCAATAGAATTTCCTCCGTAAGACTTTATAATGAGTCGAATTTTACAGAGCTTGTTTTGTGCCTTCGCTATATGAACTCGCTTCGTTGGCAGTCAAAATAACTTCTATAGGAATGGCTCGGTATCGCTTCAAAATGAGTCAAATTTTTTAGAGCTTGTTTCGTGCCTTCGCTAAATGAATTCGTTCCTTTCGCAGTCAAAACAGAATCTGTTGCATTCTCTCCGTAAGACTTCTTAAGCCAAATTTTATAGATATTGTTCGCAGTTTTCACTATATCAATTCGCTCTAAAAGGCGGTAAAACTTTAAATCAAACTGCACATCAGCAAGCTAGAAATAATTCAACGCAAGCATATAACATTAAATTTTCGAAAGGCACCTCTGAATCAACGACCGATCTCAAGAAAAATTTGGCAGAACACAGCGGCAATGTATTCGTTTGCTTTCTTGAGTAAAAAAACAACCTCACCGCCGTTACGATCACTTCAAATCTCCAGAAACTGGATCAACAAAGCGTACAAATACCTGTAACGAATATTTTTTTCCTCATTGAAAGACAAAATATGATCAGCTCTCACTACTGACTAATGAGCATGAATAGGAGTAGCCTTGTACGTTGTTGTCATTGCATTCGCCTTTTTTCGAGTTCTTGTTGATTTGTGTCTGCACCAGTTGTTTCCTTTTTTTTGGCGAAAAAATGGGCCTTCTTCCCGTAGCGTCCTGTCTATAGCATAAACGCTGCGCACGTGCTCTACCACGAGCAATGTTTGCCGACCAAGCACACGACGCACTGTGCGACAGTAACTCGGTGCAGTATTAGCAGAACCTCTCCAAAACTTCGTAAGTCACCTTTCCAGCATCGCAAAAACACTTTTACCATGGCGTTGCGGCTCGCGAGGGTCGGGAGTTGGGTGCAGCACTGAGGCCTGGCAAATCTGCGTTTCACCGTTCCGTCGCGACTGCGTGGTGACGGTTCATTTGACGGCTTGACAGAGTTGCGCCTAATTCCTTTATCGCCGCAACAACGCAAGGCAGAAGCGTGCACAAGAGGCGCGCGACATTTTTCGGACAATATATTTCTCCAGCGCTGCACCCGATTTCTGCCACCCCCCCCCCCCTCTTAAAAAAAAAATGACCTCAATGGTAAAGGCCCCTTCCGCTGTAAAGAGAGGCTGACATCGTGAGTTTTGCAAAAGTGTAAACCTGTAGTTGAGACGGGCAGCCGCTACAGTAAACAGGCCCATTATTAAGATTATGTTCCTAACGTGCTTTTTTTATCTTCGCTAGTATCTGTAGACATAAATTAATAAATATTGTTTGTTTTAAGCGCTTCCCACATTTTGCAACAGACCAGCTATCAGGCCTACAATTCAACTTCACTGTGTGACGAAAATTCCTTTACCATGCTGGCATGGCCCCACCTTGAGTATTTAGTCGTTAGGTGCGTATTAACTCTATGTTAGGTGCAATGCTGGCTTTTCTAGTCCGAGCAGATGTGCGCGCGCTTCATGCGGACGCCTACTGCGCAGTCTGATAGTCGATCCTCGACTCAAGGACGCTGAACCAGGCGTTGCCTTCTCAAGGGAGGGAGATGCGTCTAGAACCACGTTGGTAGAAATGCCAGCACTTCTAATTATGAGTCCTGCCACACAGAATGAATTTGGCACCACAGAGTTACCGGCTCTCCCAAGGAAACAGAAACCGAAACTCCGTCCACGAGCAGCGGCAAAAAAATAAAAAAAAGTCACACCGAAGCCAATCCAGTCCAATCCCAAAGTCGTCAGCAGCGGCGCCATGTTCTTTTTGTTGCCGGCCGGCCGGGTGGCGTTTCGGGCGTAGTGTTTTCGTGCTGTGGTTTTCGAATGTGCTACAAAACTGGTGCGTGACCTGCGCGCTTCGAAAGACCTTCTGAAGCACCTGAAGTTCTTCTGAAGATATTGGACGTCGTATTGCGCCCTGCACCACGCCGTGACAATGCCGGCATCAACGTGGAAGAACGAACGACCTTGTGTGATTGCTTACGAATGTGAGTACAGTTCTTGAAATTATCTGCCAAAATGTTGTACTGGGGTGCGTGAAGTGCTGTAAATGCTGCTGGGTGTTGTCTGACAACTTCTTCGGAGTGCAGTAGAAGTATGAGTTCGATGCAACGGCTTCCGCAAGTGCGCTGTTTGCACGTGACCGCGAACCTGTCACACAGCCACGGAAACCGTCGCTTCGCGCCTATAACTTCCTCTCCGCAGCGACGAAGTTGTGACATGGAGTACAGTTGCATGTTTTTACTCTCATGATATCGTTGTGCTCATTATTGCGATGATTGGGACCAACGAGCGGAAAGCACTGTGTTGGAACGACGTATGCTTCTCAGTGGCAGTAGTCCCCGGCGTTTAGTTTTTTCGTGCTTGTATGTGTGCGTGTGTACAGGGTATAATTCCAAGCTGAACAAAACATGGTCTGCCGAGTCAACGTTACAAATGCTCACAGTACTCAGGCCGTTCAGTGCCTAGAAGTGGAATGACGATGTAGCTACAACCGACTAGAGTTGCGCACGTCAAATGCAAGAGGAATGTTGCCGATGAGTTTCGCCGCGAAAATAACTTTTGGTAATCTCTTTCCGGCGTTATTCGCTCATAGAGAGTGTTTGTGGGCACTGGCTTTGGTTTTTTTTTGGCATTTCAAGCATACTTCGTACTGGTGCAAAAATGAATTGCACACTTACGGCTGTACCATTGCAAACTGCGCATGATGTTTTCGACTATGCTTTGAAATAATTTTATTTCGAAGGAATTTATGGTGACGCATGCGGTTTCTCCAGAGTTTATCAAAGAGAGAAGTACTGAGACTTGGATTTGGCCGAGATGTTCCCACTTGCACTGTAGTGTCATGCCGTAAAAAGCTTATTATTTTATATTGTGTTTTGTTATGTCTGTGGTATTGGTGCTGATTCATTTGCCTGGCTGTAATCTCACTGCTTTTCTGCAGCAACTGGAATATAGCTTTATTGATCTCGCTACCAGAGTGCTAGAGATATCGTGAGTTTTTAATTTATGTAACTGAATGGAGTCATTTATATGGATGCAATGGATTATACTGGCTAGCAGTTTAAAATAGTTATGTGACATTGTTAACGCACTTAATATCTTTCTACAACTATTTCAGCAGTGTCAATCCAGCATTAGTGGAGCAGGGAAGTGAAAAGGTTTCTAAATGCAGCAGGATCAGAATCCATCGCTTTGCTTAACGAGGGGGTCGTCGGCATCACCATCTTGTCAGATGTTTAGTGAGTGCAATTACTGTGTTTGAGTAGCCATTCCCAGAGACTCAGATGTAGACGCTTTGTGCTGCCTGTGAGCTACTTAGGTTGAGTGACAGCTGCTCTCAGTTTTCACTGCACCTAATTTACTTACTGCAATTAATCAGTCACTTGTAAAACACAGAAGACAGGTGAATTAGTTATCTAAAAAAAGTGATTGTGATTGTCACTGCATTATAGTGGCAATAAATATGTATTAGATGAATACTGTTACAGGCTAATGTAATTGTTATTCATTCTTATGAAATGTTCTAGTCTGGCAGCAGTATCAGTCACAGCTGGGTGGTGTTTATAGTTCTTTTCGAAGTGTACATGCCATTTATGTTGAAATCATATACTTTCTGTATTGTGCTGTTAGTACTCTTCAAAGCTAGATCACTAGAGTACTACTGCTTGTAGATTCTGATCTGATTGATGCTTTTGTTTGCATTAGTGTGAAAGCAGTTGTGTGCTAGGTCTCACTGACTGATTTTTTTTCTTTGGCCTATACGCAGACATCTGGGTACTTCAGACTGGCAAGCATGGGTGGTGCCTACCTGACACCTCCTCGTCTCTGCGCAGACAAGAATGATGCACCTAATAATCTACCGGCCATGTCACATCATTGGCTTACTGCAAGTGATCAGCACAGTTTATGAATGGAAATGCTGGTATCTATGCAATTGAATTATTGTACTATGGGATATGCACAATGAAGATCACATCCAAAGAATAGATGGAAGTGCCGATATGAACCAACAGTGCCTCCTTTTGACCAATTTTTATTTTCAGAATAATGCACTGAATTAAAAGATATGAATTCTAAACTAAATATGTCTATACCAGCATAGTTAGGAAGTCAGATCTTGTATCAAGCATTTGCATATTTTAAATGTGTGCTTTGAGTTGGTTGTTGATATCCCAGCACATTTATCCTCCTTACTATTTACTACAAAGGAATGAAATAGATTGGTTTTCGAAATATTTGTTTTGTTTCTCCTCTAAACCGAATATAGCTTTTCTTCTCATTTTTCTTTTTGTTCAGTTCACTTGATTACTGCAGCATATCATAGCTTTCTTTAGCAGTGAATTTTGCAGCCTGCTTATGATGGTCTCTTAGATTGTTGGGCAAGCTGACCATTGTGAATCCAGGCAACACTTAAACTCAGCTCAGGAAAACATATGCATAGGTATAGTATTAGTTGCCTGTGGACAGCAGCAGTTGAGTGAAGAAAGGGGGCTGTAACAGATGACATTCACAGCTTATGTTGTCACCTAACAAGGATTATTGAGCAGCCAACTGTCAAGCATCCTATTCTGGCCGCCCTGTATTCCCTATGGTTGGATCAATTTGTACATGTGAAGCAATGTAGGAAAACACAAGTTACATATATG
>NC_143012.1:142524952-142574952 GCF_055824585.1 Amblyomma mixtum | reverse complement strand
TTTCCACTATCCTTGCCACTCTGAGCTGGTGCTGGTACTCTTCACTCTCCACTGTCCTCTCACGCCATTGCGGCTGTGCTCTTCACGTGGCCACCTTGTGAATGCCGCATATTGTCTTCTTCCCTCGCCTTCGCTACATACCTCTTGAATTGCTTGAGATTTCTCGTCTTAGCTACTAGCGGACGGCTACGTAATTACGTTAAGGCAGCAGGAAGTGTCGCAAGGAAATGTAGCATAACTTCGTAATGGCGGTGAAATTCCTGCCCAAACTTACGCTGGTTATCGCCCTACCGTGATTGATCGTTTTGAGGCTTACCACTGCCACCCCGCATAGTAGCTGCAGCGGCTAACTTTCGTCTCTCTTGTAGCCCCACTAATCGCAGAACCAATTACGTGGCCTATCAGTTATGGCGACCGACTGCTCACAAGACCCCTGGATCGAATCCTCGCACAGGTAGACTTGGTGCAACGCCTTCAAAGTGTGAAAGTTCCGCTCCCTGCGGAATATCAGTAGAAGTTCAAGAATCAAGATGGCCGAAATGAGTCTCAAGCCCACCAATGCTGCGCCTCTTTCTCTATGCCTCATATTTCCCCCTCCCTCTCTTTTCACCTTTGCATTGAAAGTGAAGTGGAAAAGAAAAAAAAGTGTATGCTACGATGTCAGAGCACCTTAACGCACCCGAGCTGGTCAAATTATTCCGGAGCCCTCTTCTAGGGCGCCTATTTCTCTGTTACAGCCCCTCATGCATCCCTTTCATCACGGCACAATAACTTTTCCACCAAGAATTACCGCCTCTCTCCCCAAACCTAAACTTTCTCCAGGAATGGCTGCTCACTGCGGCTCGCTTTATCCAAAACGATTACACTATAGCTCACCAGCTACAGCGAAACAATTACAGCGTCTTTATTTTCCTTATTACCCCGCCCACAATTTAACGAAAGGCATACTAAAGAGCATGTTTGACGCCAGATGCGAAGACTCGCCCCCTTCTTTCACGCGTTCTCCAGCGACAGCCGAAGTGGTCGGCAGTGAGGGAACGAGATTTGCCAGAAACTTATAGAAACCTGCACTCAACTCACTACTGAGGGTACAAAGTGGGAAAAATCGTGAATGTATAGTCGTCTCATCGGACAAAATCTTGCGTAGGTTTTGAGAAATATGCGTTGCAGAGGTTACAGGCCTTACAGTGATAGCACGTATACCGCGTGTTTCATATTATCGTTCCTGGTTCTAAAACTTTCCCCTTCGCAACCTACTCGCCATTCATGCTCAAACACTAACCAGAAGAAAGCCTATGATGGTCCACGTTTTTTATAAGTATTTTAGCTGTGGAACGATTCTTGATTTTGTGGAATCGCCAAAGGACTCCAGTCCGCTGAGGCAGAACTTTTCCTCGAGTTCAGCGGAGTTGCCAATATGAAAAGCTGCGTCACCTGGTGAACCGCAAGGCGCCTATCTGAAGGAGCTGGAACATTGGCTGCCTGTCTGC
Source organism: Amblyomma mixtum (assembly GCF_055824585.1). Lineage (NCBI taxonomy): Eukaryota > Metazoa > Arthropoda > Arachnida > Ixodida > Ixodidae > Amblyomma > Amblyomma mixtum. The sequence goes on along the minus strand of NC_143012.1, from coordinate 142,573,462 downwards.
TCGCCAGATGGCGCAGCCTGTCAGATCGGCTACTCCGATCGCCCCGATCAAAAATTATGCCGCAGCCTGGGATAGTTTTTGGCCTACTCTGGGAAACGCAGGTAAAGCGGATGTGAAAACTTATCAAAAACCGTGGACCATCATCGCCTACTTTGTAGTTGATGCTTAACCCATAGAGGAGTGGGTTGCGCACGGGAATTTTTTACAACTCGAACCGAATATAAAATTGCTGCGGCATAGCTTCCGTGAAGCCTAGATAAATGCCAAAGCAAGTGGTGTAACTTGTAGCATCTTCGATATCCACAGCCTCTATCAGGTTAAACGGTAACGAAACACAAGAATCTTGACTCGCGCACGAAGTCTTCCATAGCTATACCGAAGAACCGGCGAGCAGGCGCTACTTTTCTCTACACCCGATAGCGCCTGGATGTCTGTGGATGACGTCATACCACACGCTGGAACACACATCCATCACCGCAGCAAGGCCTGCAAGCTCTTGCAACTTGTATGACGTAAATCGCTTGCCACCGTTCGCAAGTGGTCGACCGGCCGCGAAGTTCTAGCTGCGGCGCGCTGAAGAGCCGACTTGGTGCCCCATCTCTCGCTCTGGTATGACGTCAGTAGTCACATGACCGACCACCGATCGTGAAGCGTAGGCTGCGGCTGCGTAATTATATACGAATTTATAGCTCCGTTAAATAAATATAAAGAAAAGCTCAGCATGGTGGCTTTTGCCACCATCCAGTTTTAATGGCGACGCTCCTATACTCCATCCAGACATCCATCCTGAGTGCTCACCTGGTGTGTCGGAACCAATCAACGCGTGCGGACTGGCGGTGGGCGGGCTCGCGGTACTCCGGTAACGGTAACATTGTACACGGTACGCTGAAGGCGTCTATTATTTGCTCTTCCTGTTTTGTGCACTTCGATCATCGGTTGTATCAAGGTTTGCAAACCTGCCGACATGGAAGACGTCGCGCTCAACTACTCAGAAGCGTGCACTCCAAGGGCACTCATGCTTTATTCAAAACAATAATGCCATCGATGCAGATATCTACATCTATAATATCTCCTAATATCTTTCACCACTGCTCGCAACATCCAAGAAATTCTTTAACGCTGCCACTTACCTTCATGGCCTGGTTGGAAACTGCTTTTCTGGCCTTCTCGGTGTACTGTTCGTCCGTGAGGATATACGTGCTATCACTGTCTTGTACTTGGTAGCGGAGTTCACCTGCACATGAGCATGGAATCACCTTTATGGAAGTGTTAAGGCAAAGGTCAATAGATGAGAACAATTCCTACAATACCTCGGGAGGTATGACTACGAACACACAGCCCGCTGGTGCGGAGAGAAAAAATATTAAAACATGCTAAACCACCAAGCTAACGACCGGCCGCTGTGCTTCAATTGCGTCTACGCCGGCCACATCTTTGGTCGTTATATATACAGGCGAATACTTCGTCGTTTTTCCTATGATGTTCCGACGAATGACGTCGGGCGAACGACCACAATAAAGAGACTACCAGCTTCCAGAGGACTACGTGCCTAGCGGTCAGCCCGGTCAACATTGCCATCAATCGCACGCTTCGCTTCACCGTGCCGCACATAAGCAGCAGCCATCTGTAGAAGGTCCCTAAGCCACTGTAGGGGAAACTTAAAAAGCGACCTTTGGAGCTTAGGTTGCTTCACTATGAAACAAAGAAGATGCTGCAGCGCCGACAATGAAACGCCACACCGACCCACTGCGGTAACGCTTCGGACGAGTTTCAGCCCGACAGAGATGGGTGCAACTTATATGTGACAGCTCTGCTTCAAAAACGACAATCACTCGACCCAGCCGCTATAGGAACTCCCGAGAAAGGCATGATGCGACACAGAGAACAAAATTCAATTCGAGAGTAATAACCTCCGACTTAGACGTAGGTATCGACGGTCGTAAAACAACTGCTCTATTGACCCTGGACCGGACTATTTCATTACAAGTGGACCCTTCGCTGCGCAGCTCAAGAAAGTCACAACCGCATAGGACAGCCGAAAATGCACACCGTGGTAGAGTACACCTGAAAGCGCCATCGGGATGACGCACTGAGAGTACCTACCAACGGGCACATTTATCCAGCATCGTAGTTTTGCGCTAGTCTTCCCGCGACTAAGCTTAGACATCGATTTTTTCACTGAACATCCAACTGTCACCGACCTTAGATCTGGCCTCATCAAACTATAGTCGGATGAAGCAATACCTTCTAAGAAAACCATGGTGCATCCCGCGGCTCTGGTTGTCTTTTATCAAGAAATGAGTGTCCCACCGCAGCGAAGCGTCTAAGTCCTGGTGAGTGCCAGTAATGCCGAGAAACTTGAAGGGATCATCGACGGAAGCACGCAGTCGATTTTAGACCGAGGACTGGCAGTCGGAAGGACAATCTCATGCCCTCGTGCCAAACTTTAGCGAAGAACATCTACACCTGAGCAGAGCAATGACGATTGCTTTTTCTGGACGGAATGGCCGACATTAGAGACACTTCCGCTTTCTTCGACTAGCCAGCAGAAGTCTCGCCGCACCACTGCCACACGCTGACCGGCGACACTACTCTCATTTTCTCAGATTCAGTCCGTCTTCTGAGTTTCCCGTCCCCTACCCATTTGCTGTAGTATCACGAGCAGTTATCAACACGGATTTCATAATATGTGAGGGTATTTTTTCAATGCTCCTCAATCTGAAGCCCAAATAATCGTGCGGTTCTGACGGCATTCCAAATTCCTTTCTACGTCGGCATGCCGAATCACTTGCGCTGTTTTTGCTGTTATCTTTCGTTTATCTTTTTCTAGCAACGTCGTTCGGGCTTACTGGAGGCTCGCGCGTGCTGTGCCTGTATTTAATAATGAGAACCGCAATCAGTTAAGTAACTCCAGTCCGATATCACTCACCTGCACACCATGCAAATTCATGGAGCACATGATTACAAACCACATAACCGATTTCCTAGATACACAGAACATTCTCTCTCCCTTCAAGCATGATTTTCGCAAGGGCTTCTCGACAACCACACAACTAGTTTCAACAATTCATTCACTTTCGTCTGTTCTAGATAGTTCCGGTGGAACTGACTATATATTCCTGAATTTTAGCAGCGCTTTCGATAGGGTCACGCATTACGGTCTATTATATGAACTTGACAGGCTGGGATTCCTTGGTATTGTAGTCAAGTGGATATCGTCATATCTAGACATGCGCCAACAATTCGTTGATTTCAAAGGTCATTAGTTAGAAGTTCTCTCTGTAAACTGCGGTGTTCAGCAGGGCAGTGTCATAGGTCTCCTACTTTGCTTAATTTACGTGATCGACTTGTCCACCTGCATTAAAGAGATACTGAGGCGGCTTTCGAATCAGCTAATTTTTTAGGGCTTTGAAGTCGTGTGAGTGCTGATCACGTCTATAGAATTATTTTTTCGATTTTGGCCAAAACAGTGGCGCAATCAAAAATTTAAAACGCGATGTTCAAATCTCCCGCGCCCCGCTCGAACGTAGGAGAGGAGAACAGCGGAGAGGGAAACATCGTCCATGTCGGCCAACGTGACGTCACGTTGAGGAGCCGGGGATACTTCGGCGCACCCGAGCGAGCTTTCAGCGCGCGTTTTTTTCTTGTGCTGCGTGCGTTGTGACCTACAAAGCATGTCAGCCGACCTTGAGAACCAGATTCAACACGAGGTACTACTCTGCTTTCGTGTCCATGAACAAATACGGCCGAGACTGCGTCGTCTTCCACTGCTTTTCGCAAGATCATAAGCTCGCAGCGCAAGCGCTCGCTGCTCTGACGAAGAATTCAAGCTGGCCAAAGCAAGCCTACTCTGCTCGAAGCACTTTTGTAAGAGCGGCTACACGCAGAGCTTGTCCCTAATGTGACCTCTGGAGATTTCTGTCGAAAAGGCGCGGCTGAGCCGTGACACAGTTCCTTCGATTTTCTCGCGCGAGAGAGGCGTGTCACCATTCCGAAGAAGCGCCTAGCTCTTTTAAAAGTAGAAACATGCTCACTTAGCCCCTGAAGAAACCTTATAGAGGCTTAAGCATGTGTCGCTCTCCTCAGCTTAGGTGATGGCCAGACCACCTGAGACGTGCTCCGCAAGGCTCGGTTAGGGATTTTGTACTCGGTTCGACGTGTCCAAGCAAGCAAGCAGAGCAAAGCCCAATAAAGCAAAGCAATCAAGCATCGAAGCTCTTCATATGCGGCATCTCGTTTAATCGTAGCTTAGCGATTAAAATCAAAGCGTTCGACGTTGATTTCGGATGCAAATTTATGAGAGAAATGAATGCCAACCGAGTTTTTGCAAAAAAACACCGCAACCTTACTCGGTTTCCTCATCAAGTTGTGGCAGCGGGCGAGTTGCAGCTAGCTTGGCTTTTAAACACACATATAGTTGGCAACTACTTCACTGAACCTAAACTGCAAATCTAGGAAGGGCGAACGTTTCCGAGGCAGCGATTAATATTTTCTGGCATCTGCTGAACGCGCCACGAGTGAAGCAGCTGCCTTGTGCCGATGTATTTGACTTGGTTTCCAGCGCAGAATGATTGCGTCACTATCCTGTGGTCACATGCCTCGCAGTGCTTGGCCACTGCGCTTCGCTAATTTTGACATCAACTGTGTGCTCCTTCATCGTTTGCTTCAAATACTTTCTTCCCCGAACCTGCAACGCCGGGTACTGAGAACAGGATTTTTTGTACACAGTGCTTTGGGCCTTTTCTTTAGGATGACGCTCTCCCGGGCGAGCCAGGAGGCGTCCGGTGGTGGTAATTGACTTGAGTATTGTTCGCACGCCTTCCTTTCCGAGAATACAAGCCGAGGTTGTGCCGGCACCTTTTACGTATGGTCTGCATCGCGTCTGTGACGCTGGCGTACGCTTCTGCTAGGCGTAGAATTTTTTGCTTGTCTTTTTTGGTTTCAGGCGATACGTGGAATGAGCAAACTGTAGTATCCTTTTCTTCGGAGGTCAGTAAAAAAATAGTCGCCGTATTCGCTTTTACAACGACATGGAAAGCTGCGATCTGCACTCAACGCAGCGCCGGATCCGCATCGGCAGCTTCTCCAGTCCTCAAAGTGACGTCACGACCTCTCTTGACCAATCACGGGCGGCGGCGCGCCGCGCGGCGTGCCCCGCGGCACAGGCCGCGTATTTCGGCTAAAAAAGGCAATTCGCGCTTGTTTTTGCCTTATTTGGATGCGATATTCCAGTATACAGCATGGAAAACTATAAGACGCCGCTACCAGCCTGATTTTCAAAAAAAGTGCTTCTGTCTCCTTTTAACAAAAGTGTCTCCCTTTAACAATTCTATTATTCGCCGATGACTGCTTGCTGTTGAAGTTTGTTAATAACATAAATGATCAGTTTGTGCCTAATGAAAGTCTTAAGGCTGTTTCTCAATGGTGTGATCTCTGGAATGCGAAACTTAATCTTGATAAAATTATTTTCATGGTCATCGCCAACAGAAAATCTCGTTTTCCTTAACAATACACGATCAAGCACGCCCCGATATTTGAAACTGACTATTTCAAAAACCTGGACGCAACAATTACAAACCAGTTCAGATTATCAACTTATATTACTAGTGTCTGCTCTTCTGCTCGCCGCAAGCTCTATACTGTCCCTCCGAAGGAAAGCTCCTGCCCTATAACGCGTTAACTCTTTCGCTACCGCGCCATAGGCCATCGATCGCATATGATCGATTCAAATCGCCCGCACAAAAAAGCTCATTTTGGAGAGTCGTGTATGCGCTCCGCCATCTAGCTAGCGAGCTCAACAACTGCTCTTTCGATTGCAGCCTTGGTTTCAGTGTTTTGAGATGAGGGGGCGCCGTGAAAAATAAAACTTTGAACGGCCGCAGCGGCGTCAGCCGGAGAAAATGGCGTCCGCGTCGCCGTGCGCTCCTCGAAAACGAAAGCTGACACCGAGTACGTCGGCCGGTTTCGGTTTCGTTTTTTGCGACGAAAGCAGCGGTTATTAGTCGGGCAACAATGTACAAGCGTTGGATTTCGGTTTCGACAGCGAGACTTCGCCTCGGGAGCCTGGAACGTCAGCGCGTACTTGCATGTAAGTTCTGTTTTCGTTCGCTGTGGGTTTTCTGCGGTTGATACGGTTTGTAATTGATGAGAGTGGTTTATTTTTGTGCTTCAGGGTCTTGACAACATATGGCGAAGGCAGTTTGCCAAATGCTCAAGGTCGCGTCGCGTTTTTCAACCAAGACGACAGCTAGGTGTCCATATCGGCACATCGCTGCGGAGCGGCGCTCGGAGATTAGCTCGACTTCTCGACTTTTTTTTGATGCTCTTCACGGCGGAAATTATGAAGACCGTGTGCAGAAACACTAATAAGTATGCATGGATGAAGATTTTCAGCAAGTTCGGCATGACGGCTCATGGGAAGACGTGAATCTGTTGGAGATGCTGATGTTCATTGGAATCATCATATACATTGGAATTGTTGACCTGCCGAGACTTTATTTCTACTGAAATACCAGAATAATCTATTCTGGCCCTCTGCCATCAAAAATCATTTCTCAAAATTGGTTTTTCGCTTTTTTTGTTCGTTTTTTTGCACGTAACGGACCTGGATGATTCAGTGACGGCAGCATCTATTGGCAAAACTTGGAAAGTGTCCTGGCTTTCGAACCACATCGCTAAAACTTATTTCATTGATTCTGATGTTTTAGAGCTTGCCTAAAATGCCAAATTTTATCAGCTGGCTTGCAGGGAGCAGCTCATTCAAGAAATCTTCGGGTATGATGAGGGAAATGAAGTTCACGCCCCCAATCCTCCCATAGAATCCATTCAACACCAATCGAAAAAAATTAAAAAAAGAAGAAACTGCAAGCTCGGCTATCAGAGAACAAGGGAGGAACAAAGATAAAACCTTATGTGAAGCACTTGTCACTCTACCTCTGCATCACATCTTCACCCCTGATTCCTCTTCACAGTGGCACCACAGTCATGACCCCTGACTTGACAGGCCATGGAAAGTGCACTAAATTTTTCTCATAGCTGAAACTGTGAATACTGACAGCTATAAACATGTGCAACAGTGTGTATATTCCAGTTTTCCTGTAATCAAGTTCTGGCTTAGAGCAGCCGGTAATTTTTGTTTTTGCTATATACTTTTTTTGTGTTTTTAGCAAATTTCACAAATAAATGTTCATTTACTTTCGCACACACAACTCTTCTGTTTGTTTCATTCAGAAGTGTAACTAATAAGCTACAATTTCATGCATTGCAATATGTGCTGGGTGTATTAGTTCTTGTGAAAAAAATTTTTCTTTCCGTACACTCCAAACCGTCCATTTTTCTGCGGTAGCGAAAGAGTTAAGCAGATCTCGATTGCATACGCCTGCGAAGTTTGGGATATTTTCACTAAAAAAGACAATCATAAGCTTGAATGAATACAAAGATCATCAGTTTGCTTCATATGCGATCGCTACCATCGCCATGATTCCACGTCTGAGTTGATCAGAATCAATAACGTCAAGTACTTAGAATGCTTGGCAAACCTTGCGGGGTTAAATTTTTTTATTTAAACTCTATTATGATCAGTTCCACCTTAACCCTTCAACGTACATGCAGCCTTTATCATCTAGAGTCACAAGACATTACCGTACTCCTAAAATTTGCCCGCAGAAACACCTTTAAATATTCGTTCTTCCCACAACTACACCCAATTGGAATAATCTACCATCTCTTGAGTTTGCGTGCGAAAATGTGCTCTCTACGACAGAATGAGCTTTTGAGTGTTAACTTTTGTTGCTGATTAGGCATAATTTCTTTTCAGTATTTGCTCCTGTTCATGCTTTTTTAATGCCGTTACAGATCCCTATATTTAGCATTTTGTAACGATGGTACACGGTATTATTCCCCACTCCCGCTTGGGGCTTTATGGTTTGCAGTATTCTACATATAAGCGAGCGCTGCAGCACCACTGACAAGAACATCTCAGAGATCTCGTTCGAAGTTAGAGCGGAGGCTTTTCTTCCTCCTCAGAGATTCAAGGAACTTATCTTTGCTAAACATCGAAGACATCCTCCCTCTCCGCCAAAGCCACTACCGTGCGTCGATGCGTGTGCGCTAAGCCATCCGGAGCCAAGCAGAGATATTGGTGCGCGACGGTGTCGTCAAGCCATCGAAGAACCCGTGGCCACGCTTGTAATGCTCATGTGAAAGAAGGACGGCATTCTCCGGTTCTGCGTCGGTTACTATCGACTCAACAGCATAAGCATGGAGGATGTCCGCCCCCTACAGCGGATCGACGATATTCTATGCCGCCTTTCTAAAGCCATGCATTTTACTTATAGTGGTCTAAAGAGGGGGCATTGGCAAATCGAGATCGATGGGAGAGTTGGAGAGAAGACTGCCTTCACCATGCCGGATGATCTGTTCATGTTTATGGTGACGTCATTTTTACTTTGCATTGCCTCAGACACCTTACATCGTTTAATGGACACTTTAATGACATGACACAAGTGGCAGAATTGTCTCGTATTCTTAACGATATCTTCGTTTTCACTGCAAATTTTCACAATCATCTGCGGCTTCGCACAGGGCTAAATTCAATCAAGTCAGCAGGGTTCTGAAGCCAGAGAAGTGCTACCTCGCTTAGAAGGAGCTGCTCTTTCTAGACAAAATCGTAAGCAACGATAGAGGACGTCCGAACCAGCATAAAAGTTCCGCTAGAGCAAAATTTCCACGGCAGTGTATGAAGAAAGCGTAAGCGCACTTTTTGGACTGTGAACATGTAACAGAAGAGGGCAAATACGGGCTGGTTGGTACATGTTTTACGAATTGGAAAAACAGCGCAATCAAAGACGAGACACAAGAGAAGGACAAAACACCAGCGCTGGTGTTTTGTTCTTCTCTTGTGTCTCGTCTTTGATTGCGCTGTTTTTCCAATTCGTAAAACATGTAACAGACAGTTTCTTAATAGCCTTTCGCGAAGCGCGGAACCCTTGACCCAGCTAACGAAGCCAGATGTGCCATTTAATGGCACAGAGCACAACGTGAAGCATTCCCAGATCTGAAGCCTTGCTTACATTCGCCATCCGTCCTTGACCACTTCGACGCAAACGCGAAAACCGAGATCTATGTAGATTCAAGGAGGGTAGGGCTATTCGATAGTTTCTTTGGCGGGATTAAATGTGCTTCCTTGGCTCTGGTTAACGCAGGAGGGTGGTGTTGGTGAACTAATTCATTCGGCGAATGCTGGCTCAACTAGAACCTTTGCCGAAACTGCATACAACACTATCTTTTCCTCGGATCACTTGAGGATGAAGGTAAAGTCCAATCGGGGAAACGCAGAATCCGCTAGCCCGGCTGAATAACGTTCGTGCCTGCACGGGAAGTCGCAGTTCTGCGGGCACGTGTCCAATTCCCCAGAATCATACTGCAGGTTTGCCCAGTATATAGGAAGCCTGGAAAGGCTAATGGGCAGCACACTATACTAATTAAAAAAAAATAAGCGGCAGACAGAATTACACGCGATGACCGTACAAACGCGGGCTAATTTAAAACACATGGGTAAATTAATTCAATGACGACAAAGGGGGAAATGTGAGTTTGACCACAGGAGCTGATATTTATTCAATTACACGTTTACTTATTTATGTATTTTACCAAACTACAGGGCAAATAAAAGGCCGGAAGAGGAGGCCATAAATGGCATCCCTCGCTTTTGTTTTCGCTGTCAGAAGCGCATTACATTCTACTGTCGCGACGAGTCTGAACATCACTATGTGCATATTTGCAAAAGCCTATTTGACAAAAATCAGATAAATTTCTCATAATCTTCAATAATTCGAGCATAGAGCGCACTTCCACGCTCGCGGAATTTCAGGTCTTATTCATTAAAAAGCAGACTTACGCCAAATTAATTTTATTCTTTGTCACCCGAAGCCGCTTCCGCAATGAACATCAACTACTATGTTCTTCAGTAAAACTCTGCACCTTGTGAGAGAATAAGACAGTTACAGCTTCAGGCAGCCTTCCCTGGGCGCACAAGAGAACTTCAAGACGTCGATCTGTATTTCTTGTTTTCGAAAAGGGTTCCTTTCTTATAAGCTCGAACTCTCCTTCCCATTCTGTTTAGCAGAAATTTCAAACGTTTCCACTATCACTGGCTCCGTGAAAAAAAGCCCTACACGCTTCGAAAAAAGGATTTAAACTTTGAATTCACAATCATAGACGGCATGCCTCAAAGGATTATGCATAAAATATAGGGTGTAGTTATTGTGTTGGACGGTGTAGAAGTTAATTCATTTCGGCAATCATACCATGCATAGCGAACCCATTTTCTAATTAGGTAATGCAAGAAAGACAACTAAGCTTTCAAATACGTTTTGATATCGGTATTTCAAACCACATCGATAATTAAACATTTTAAAAACAGGGCTCGCCTTCGATGTTGATGCCCATCGATTTCTGAGTATATTACTGCCACTTGTAATAAGGGAGTAATTACTCATTGGCATCCACCCAAGCGCAGCCATATGGCTACAAAGGAAAGCTATACAGCTTTCTCAGAAACTTCGTAGTTAAAGAAAAATTCGTCCTGGTCCGGGGTATTTTTTCGAATTTTTCTTTAACTACGAAGTTTCTGAGAAAGCTGTATAGCTTTCCTTTGTAGCCATATGGCTGCGCTTGGGTGGATGCCAATGAGTAATTACTTCCTTATTACAAATTTACTCCACCTTGGGGGATTCCCCTAAACATTTGATCAACACTGTTCCCACTTATTTTATTTTATTATTATTTTATTTTATTCAATACTGCCAGCCTCCATTTGGTGGCCAAGGCAGGAGTGGTACAAGGGTACATCGTACATCGCGACAAAACAAAGCAAGTAAAAATGCGAATAAAGAAGCAAAAGCTAACACACAGGGTTTTATAGAAAGACAAAGAGCAAGGTTAAATGCACTCGGTTACCAAAACATACAAAAGAAAGCAAACAAAAGAGCATGAATGAATACACTGCGCTTAAAATGACGATATGACAGCAGATAAAAAAGACTTCTGATCTGTCAAACGGACCACGTCACACGGAAGCCCGTTCCATTCCAATATCGTTCTTGGAAAAAAAGAAAACTGATACGCTTTCGTTCGGCACCGTGGCACCATGATTGTCAAATTGTGTTTATTGCGCGTTGGTCGTGAAGTGTTGTATGCCATGTAGGTCTCAAAATGAATGTTTGTTAAGTTATTAACAATCCCATGCAACATTTTTAGACGGTGCAACTTGCGACGAGATTGAAGTGTCTGCAGTTCAGATTGCCTCAATAGATTAGTAACCGAAACGTGCCATCCATATGCGTTGTAGACAAATCTAAGCGCCTTCCTTTGAACGCCTTCAATGCGCTGTACATCTACTTGGATGTGCGGATCCCAAACCACATCTGCGTATTCCAGTAATGGCCGTACGAGTGCAGTGTAAGCTGCTAATTTAGTTTTAGATGTGCAGTGCCTTAGACGGTTTCTTAACAGCCAAAGCCTGTTGGACGCCTTTGAGACTATATGCCCGATGTGCGAACTCCAAGTCAAGTTACTATTGAATACAACCCCCAAGTATTTGTATTCGTTTACGGGGGAGACAGCTGCACCGTTAATTGTGTATGTGTAATTAAGAGCGCACTTTTTTACGCGTAAATGTCATTTTTGAGCACTTAGACGTGTTTAGTGACATTTGCCAGACTAGGCACCACCTTGAGACCTCTGAAAGGTAGTCATTCAGCACGTGGTGATCCTCCGCATTTTGAATAGGCAGATATACAACGCAGTCGTCAGCGAAAAAACGGCACCTTACAGGGGAGTCGAAGTTTAAGTCGTTTAAGTAAATAAGGAACAATAGTGGACCGAGAACGGAGCCCTGGGGTACTCCTGAGAGAACTGGAGCTGGCATAGAATTGGAACCTGAGATCTGGACGTACTGGTGCCGTTCAGAGAGGTAGGAATCGAGCCATTGAACAAGACGCTGATTTTGTAATAGATGTCTGAGTTTTATTATTAGATTACGGTGCGAAACGCGATCAAAGGCCTTCGCAAAGTCGAGAAATATTGCATCTACTTGCCCACCCTGATCAATGCACGCCAAAAGTTCATTGGTTGTGTGAATTAGTTGTGTTACGGTGGACAGGCCACGCCGAAACCCATGCTGGTTACTAGAAAAGAAGTTACTGTTTTCTAGAAAAGAAATCAAGTGCTTGAAAATGAAATGCTCCATAACCTTACCCGAGGTACACAGGAGTGAAACTGGCCTGTAGTTGTTTACACAAAGTTTGTCACCCGATTTGTGGATAGGGATGACCTTTGCAGTCTTCCAGTCAGCCGGAACTTCTGAATTTAAAAGACTCATTGTAAATGATGACAAGATATTTCGCGCACCATTCTGCGTAGCGGGAGAGAAACGCATTTGGGATGCAATCGGGCCCAGGAGACTTCTTTTTGTCTAAATTGAGTAGAGCTGCAAAAACTCCTTCGACAGATATTTGTAGGTCTGGTAAGATAAGGCACGTGGATCGAAATTCAGGCTCCTGCCTACTGTCAGTAGAAAACACTGAAGAAAAGTAATTATTGAAAGCTGATGCAATGTCGTAAGGATCCTTACTTTCTCTGTTGTTCAAACGAATTTTACTAACTGTATCCTTCTTCTTTGTTAAGTGTATCCAAAATTTGTGTGGGTCTGCGGTGAGAAAGTTATGCATTTTAACGTTAAAAAAAGTGTACTTAGACTGTTTAATTTTCATGCGCAACTCTGTGCGAAGTGACCGCAGGGAAACGTGCCCTGTTTTAAAGCGCTTGGATCCTAGACGCTTGATACGACGCTTGAGCTGGAGCAGTTCGCGAGTAATCCAGGGACTACTGCGATTCATTTTTCTAAGTTTAGTCGGCACGTATCTTGTGATACATTTGTGTACAATAGACTTGAAGTGCACCCATAGGTCATTAACTTTCATGAGACCAGCCGCGTGTTTCTCAACGAATTCATCGTAGTCTTGTTCCAATAAATCTAAGATACTTTCGTCTAGGGCATTGTTGAAGTCAAGAAATGGTTTTCTTAACTCACGGACAGGCGGTCGCATCATGTTACTTTTGAAGAGTACAGCTTTGTGATCAGAAATGCCTGGTATGATTTCAACGGAGAAGCCAAGTTTTTCAATAGTATCGGTAACAAACACAAGGTCTAGAAGGGAGCTTGAACCTGATGCAGTACGTGTCGGCCCCTGCACGACCTGCTTTAAATTAAATGCAAAGGCGATATCAAGCAAAAGATCAGAATTTTGACATGAAGCTACAGTACGCAGAAGTTCCCAGTTGATTTTTGGTAAATTAAAGTCACCACACATCATTACATAAGCATATTTTTTACCATGTTCTAACAAAAATTCGTGCAGTCGTTCTAGAACCGAGACGTCTGCATCCGGGGGTCTATACACAGAACCAATAAAAATGTTCAAATTGTTAAACCGAAGCAATATCCAAACCATTTCGATGCCTGTGTTATGAGGAATAACTGTGTAATCTAGTCCCTTTTTTATAGCTATGGCTACGCCCCCTCCCCTTCCGCTACGGTCGTGCCGTACTATCTCATGAGTGTTGGGTATTACTTCTGAATCAGGAATAGCTTCGTTCAACCAAGTCTCGGTTATGATTGTGATTTCTGCGTCGTGTGTGATAAGAAGACCTTCTAAGTCATCTCATTTATTCCATATGCTTCTGGCATTAATGTTCAACAAAGAAAAAGGGACCGCAGTGGGGCGGACTTCGAGGCATTGGCTGGGTAACTTCACAGTCTGCGCATGTCTGTGATATTTGCGAGCGTCCGAACAGACTGGTCAGGGATCATTTACGGGCACTCTTTCCTCGAGAGTTTCATCCCATCGGAACAGTTTTCCGTTGATCTTTATCTTGTCAAAAAAGAGCCCGATTTTCGCACCATTTGCTTTTTGCTGTTGGGCGCTGTCCCAAAGCTTCTTACGTATTGACTGAACACGTGGCGAAAAGTCTTCCCAGATCACGTATTTCGTGTTTTTTAGCTTGCTGCAGTTTTGAAGGATCCTTCCCTTGTCCCTTCCGTTCAACAGTTTAAAGATTAGTGGGCGGCATTTGTTTTCAGCAGGTCTTCCAAGTCTGTGAATTCGCTCGATAGCTACATTAGGCACCTTCAGTATGTCGTTGAGAATTTTTTCAGACACAATTGCCTCTAGGTCCTGGTGCTGCTCGTCATTTTTTTCTGGCACACCGTAGACAATTAGATTATTTCTCCTGCTTCTGTTTTCTAAGTCGTCAACCTTACGAAGCAAAGTTTCCACAGTTTTTTGCATTTCGTCGACTCTCTGTGAATAAGATGTAACAGTAGAAGTCAATCCGTCCAGTTTTCCTTCGATAGCAGCTATCCTGTTATTTGTTTCGCCAAGTTGTTGATGTACTGACTGCGTGGTTTGCTTTAGGACATTCAGTTCAGCTAGAATTTGTGTAAACATAGTTTCAGTGCCAGGTCCAGGATTAAGTTCGACGTCACCACAAGAACAAAGCAAGTCCACGAAACAATGGTAAATCGCCAAAAGCACTACGCTCAGGGGCCGTGGGCACGGCAGAAGCAAAAGAAAGGCATCATCGCTATGGTAAACGTGGACAGGACGCCTGTCCCTCACCTGGATAAGAAACAAGAAGGGGCTTGTAAGACGCATATTCCTTGTGCTTCCGCCGCGCCCACTGACAAGGATGCACCGCAGGTCCGTCTTTATACCCGTCGGAGCTGGTGACGTAGATGATGGTGGCTGGTGATAATCAGCGTGTGGTAGATTCCAGGCGGGCAGGTCCGGATTTTCAGTTCCACAGGTGTTTTCCGCTGACTGGTTGGTCAAGAAAACGTGAGCCTCGGTCGCTTCGACAGGAAAACCGAAGCATATTTCGCCTGGTGAAAGCTTCACAGCGATGAAGTGCACGGCCTGGATAAGAAACAAGAAGGGGCTTGTAAGACGCATATTCCTTGTGCTTCCGCCGCGCCCACTGACAAGGCTGCACCGCAGGTCCGTCTTTATACCCGTCGGAGCTGGTGACGTAGATGATGGTGGCTGGTGATAATCAGCGTGTGGTAGATTCCAGGCGGGCAGGTCCGGATTTTCAGTTCCGCAGGTGTTTTCCGCTGACTGGTTGGTCAAGAAAACGTGAGCCTCGGTCGCTTCGACAGGAAAACCGAAGCATATTTCGCCTGGTGAAAGCTTCACAACGATGAAGTGCACGGCCTGGATAAGAAACAAGAAGGGGCTTGTAAGACGCATATTCCTTGTGCTTCCGCCGCGCCCACTCCGAGTTATTGATCAATTCTCTCTCGCCCTACCATATGCTTGCCGTCCCGGTTAGCTCAGTTGGTAGAGCGACTGCTCCGGTGAAGCGGTGGTCCCGGGTTCGAACCCCGGACCAGGACGAATTTTTCTATAACTACGAAGTTTCTGAGAAAGCTGTATAGCTTTCCTTTGTAGCCATATGGCTGCGCTTGGGTGGATGCCAATGAGTAATTACTTCCTTATTACAAATTTACTCCACCTTGGGGGATTCCCCTAAACATTTGATCAACACTGTTCCCACTTCGAGTTATTGATCAATTCTCTCTCGCCCTACCATATGCTTGCCGTCCCGGTTAGCTCAGTTGGTAGAGCGACTGCTCCGGTGAAGCGGTGGTCCCGGGTTCGAACCCCGGACCAGGACGAATTTTTCTTTAACTACGAAGTTTCTGAGAAAGCTGTATAGCTTTCCTTTGTAGCCATATGGCTGCGCTTGGGTGGATGCCAATGAGTAATTACTCCCTTATAACAAATTTACTCCACCTTGGGGGATTCCCCTAAACATTTTATCATTACTGCTACTTCAAACCAAAATTGAAATGCTTATTTGGTAGTATAAATTAATTGATCATCTAATTCGGCATTAAAAAATAATAATAGTAAATTATTTATTGGTTGAATGTCATGGTACATATAAGGCCTGATTAAGCCAATGGATGGCTTGTGGGGCAGTGCCCGGAGGAATGAGTCAAGTAAAAGCATACGGCACTTTTAGTTCACATCGCAAAACACGCAGATAAAACTAAGGAATAGGCTCAGAAGAAAAAGAGTGAGAATTGAGGGAAAGAAAAGAGAAATAATAATCAAGTATACAAATCCAAGACAACAGCCTTTCCGTCTTTCCGGTTGCTTCAAGAGAAAACAACATTTGCTAAGTCGTCGAACACACTTGGCACATATAAAACACTTACACGTTCACCATATGCTGACCGTACCCTGGGAAAAATTACACGATCGCGTGGACCTAATGCTCGAGAAAGAACACACGGGAGGCATAGTTCCTTACCCCACAGATACTTCAGGATCACAGTTGCTTCAAACAACATGAATGAAGGCATACGCGAGCGCGATAAAAGACTCGATTTGTTGGCGGTTTCCACACCATAGAACCCGGCAACCACTTTATAACTTCCAGTAAGCAATAAACATTGTTGCGCCAAAACACTGAGCGCAAGTAAAAAGAATAAATTTCCTATCGCAACACACTGTACGCCAATGCATGTGCTATTGTTTTCCTTATGTTTGGTTTGGTTTCGTTTATGAGGTTTAGCATCCCAAAGCGACTCAGGCTATGAGAGGCATCGTAGTGAAGGACTTCAGAAATTTCGACCACCTGTGGTTCCTTAACGTGCACTGATATTGCACATAACACGGGCCTCTAGAATTTCGCTTCCATCGAAATTCGAACGCTGCGGCCGGGATTGAACCCGCGTCTTTCGGGTCAGCAGCCGAGCACCATAACAACTCAGCCACCGCGGCGGACTATTTTCTTTATTCAAATTGGGCTTAATGCTTTAAAAGAGTAGAGCAGGCAAGCTATTTTGCGCAGCCTTGCACAAACGTTAGCCAGCTGACTGTTCCAGGACATGGTGGAATCAGATGAGCACCAAGATAATTGACACTTGAAAGGTACGGAATAGGAGAGCAGACACAGTTGTTACGTTGGCGAGATTGAAGAAACAGTGGTGTGGTGACAGAAACAACTTTCAGGGGAGTGTGAAAACAAACTAGTTTAGTTTTATCTTGGCTAGTAAAAATTACGTTATTACAGTGTCAACTCATGATATACACAGTGTCAATTTGTAATTCACTCACGGTCTGATCGTAATTCCTATGACATGTTACCAAAAGCATGTCATCTGCGTCCCGGAAGACCCGGCTATGAAGAATGGCCTGACTTAGGTCGTTAACATACAAGCTGAAAAAAGGGGGGCTCAGATCAGTCCCTGAGGAGCTCCAGCGTCCAATTGTCTAAACTTGCTTTCAATATTTTCTATAACTACTACTTGGGTTGGACCATGTAAATAATTCTCAGGTAAAGTTCAGAAGGTCCTTCGGAAACCATAGCTATGGAGCTTGCGAAATAATATATCATTGTTCAAGGAGTAAAAAAAAATTAACACGTCTAAAAATAACCCACAAGCAAATTCACTGTTTTCGACAGTATATTTAGGAAATTCATTTAATTAATCTTATGTTACCCTGGTACAAATCCTGCAATCAGCGGTAAAATCCAGGTGAAAAGATCGCACCGATGTTATCTCTCACAGTTTTGAAAGTAAAAATCTGTAAAAGTAAAAAAATAATTCTTGCACACAGAATTTTCAATGTCAGTAGGGCTCCCCCCTTTTCCTACACTATTCGGCTATTCTATTCAATTCAGCCTGCAATGCAACACAGTCATTCACATCGCCAATTGCCCTTAACACACAGTCATCCGCCAACGTATAAAGATTAGAAGTGATACCAGAGCAAAGGTAATTCGCAAAAAAAAAACACAAGTGGGTCAAGCACTGATCCTTGAGGTATACCAGAAGATACAAAACATTCCCTTTATGACTTAGCAATGATCTTAATCGATTCGTTCATTCCTAGAATATTTATTTCCTAGTCACAGCGGGCCCTTCGGCTCTAGAAAGCTGCAACTAGAGGTTACCTAAAGCACCTACTACAGACGCTTGAGTTTCTCGCGCGCCCAAAGTAACGTCTCCAGCCTCCTCGTGCTAATGGAGCGAAACATGACAAACTCATTTGGTACGCAAATACTTAGAAATCTCCTTGGGTATTGTTCGCCGATTAGTACATTTTTTCAGATCACCGCCTCCACGCTCTGTCCTTAACTTGTAACCCACCGTGCCACCATAACAGTGCACTGAGCAGAGGACTTACACGATTTTTCCACAACCGACATCTTCCAGCCCCCTTCGCTACAGTATTTCCCTGTTAACCAGGTGTGTCACAGTTCCTGCCAATGGTGCGGTCTTACCTTCGGTGAGCGACGTTTTGGCAAGGACGATGGTCGCTCCCGCCAGAATACAGCCGTACATGGCGATAAGATTCTCTGCAGTGTTCTTCAGATGCACACAGACCCGGTCACCCGGGCGCATGCCATGCTGCTGGAACCCAATGGCGTACCGCTGCATGCGCGCTAGGACCTCTGCACGAGTAAGGCTGGTCACATCGTCTACCTGCAGTCGGGGACAGAGATGGTTTAAATTCCGAGGAAATACCATGTTTTCGCCTGACAGCAGGACCAGCACTGGTTCCTTTGAGATATAGCATAATCGTCCTTAAAAAAGATCGGCCTTAAAAAGCGCTCAACCGGTATTCAACATCTCTTTCTCAGCGCCCCAGAAAAGGAGAAGGGCAATGAACGTCAGTGCAGCAATTATTGCATTTGGTGGAAAGGGGATCTCCTCAATCTAAGTGGCATCGAGAGATGTCGATTATAAAGTCGAAATTTTCAAGGCAACGAAAAAGCGCTTGACTCCATTTTATCCACAGTGCTTAGAGATGAAGAGGAGTGTAATATTGTCCCTGCGAACTAAACTAATGAATTTGAGTTACCTACCATTGTTTATCGATGGCACCAGTACGAGATGTCACTAAATTTTGACATGAAACGGACAATGGAAAAGGAATTTGGGGGCGCAGTTATAAACGGACTTCAGCAGAGAAACGCTACTGCAGCCGTGACTGGTGCTTACGAGTGGGTGATCGCAGTGAAGACCTTTTCAAGGGAAGTGAACGGGGATGTGCAAGAGACAAATATGTGGGAAAATTTCAAGCTACTCATTTACTGCTTTCTTTCCTCCTCCAGAAAGCGGGGCAGCTAAAAATAACTCCGATGCAGTAGAAACTGCCACCCTATTAAAGAATCAGCTTCCACAGTTGCAGACAGAAAAAGCCGGCGTGAATGGTGACATTGCGGCCACAGTAATGGAACCGAAAACCGGTCAACACAACCAAACCCCCATCTTCGCCCATATCAAGAACCGAGCCGACCCGTACCTTGTTTAAAATCTTTAAGATGAATCCAAATTCTGCCATGCCGCACTGCTTCTAGACAGGTTTCAGCCCCACTTTAGGTACAACAAGCCATGTATTACTTTTTCATAAAGATAAATAGATATCCTACCGTGCATATTAAGCTGCCTACTTCCCTTCTTGACAGTGCAAGAGTAGCAACTAATAGAACAGTTAAAATGAATCACATTAAAGTGGCGTCAAGAAAACAAACTTCGCGCTTTCATAACACGCATCCGGCAACCCGGAAATTTTTTACACAAGAATGGTGGGAAGAATAGGCCATTTAAGCCTATTTGGCCGAAGACATTTCAACAATTGGTGGGAGAGCTCGAGTTGTAAAACCTCTAAGTTAGGAGTTCATTTCCTAATAAAAGTATCCGCCACTTACAGAAGCCAAGTAGAGCCCAGAGTGATGTACCTTTTTGGATTTGTAGTGTTCGAAAAGTGATTGGCTTCTAAAGCTGATTTAGAGCGATGGGCCAGCATTTCGTACTGTTTTTCGCCAAGGCTTCGAGCCATATGTTTTGCGGCATACACTACTCTGTTAATTTTATGTAGAGCAATTAGAACATCAACAGATGCGTTAGCACTACCACTTGTAGAAATTTGCTTTTCTGCTGCGGTTTTGGTCAATAATATGTGTACTTTCCAAAACTGGAAACGGCATGTCCCTAGCATATGCTATAATGTCCGCTTTTTTATCTCTATTTGTTTGCATTCCAGAGGCTCTCAGGAAACCGACTGTGAAGGGGCAGTACCTGCCAATAAGTTCACGAACCTGCTCCTACGGTTTTCAGATCCCATTAAGCTGTTTGTGGATGACGCACATCTTTGCCATAATTTGTTCGGCTTTCAGAAGAATATAGGGCACTTTCGCACTCTGATTTTTACATTTTAAGAGGTTCTCGTTTTCTGAGTATCTAAGAAATGTATGGGCGGTATTATTTTGTAGTTATTTTGCTTGGATACCTTCTGGCGTCAACCACATTTTGTGGTCCTGTCGCACGACTCTTGACCAGCCGGGAATAGCTAGGCGCGTGACAGCAGGGATGAAAGTCGTGAATACTTTACTGACTTCGTCTACTGTGATATCTTCTGAAAATATTTCGCCAAAACTGGCTGCTCCTCTTAACATTGTCTGGTCGGCTAAGTGATGCTCTTAGTGTCGCGGATAGATGGACATGAGTGCTACTGAGGATAAGCTGTATACGACCGACAATTGATCGCTCAGATACGGATCGTCTAAAACGTTCCATTCGAAATCGGCAAACCCTGTCTGTGAACTAAGAGATCAATCTTTCCTTCTTTTTGCCTGAGCTCAGAGAGCTGCATGCTTGTTTGCCTGCGTTCAACAGGCAGACTTTGTTGCACACACCAAAACAGTCTTCAATATGACCTCTAGCATCACATTCTTTTTATTTCCCCAGGAACAGCAGTGCATGCTAAAAACTCCAACTACCACGTACGCCTTCGGTAGCAGCTCTAAGACGTACTTTAGCCCATGCAGGTTCACTTTGAACTGCGGCTCGAAAGATGAAGAGCACGATGCACTATCTTTTATTCTATGTACAGTGGCTGCTGCAACTTCCAATCAGTTTGATTTGTCGAGCTGCGTTGCCACTTTGTACTGTATGGTAACGCCACCCGAAAGCCGGCTTGCCGCTCTCAGCCGCGGCGGTAGACTATTTCTTGAATACTTTCGTGATCAGGGGACCCATATTTGCTTCCGGTAGACTCAAAGCAACAGAAAAGAGAGATACGAAGTTGTCTTTGATATAGGTGAACCTCATTCAAAGGGCTCTAAAATTCCAATTGACTATGCATGCTATCTTATTCATCATCATCATCATCATCATCCTGACTACACCCACTGCAGGCCAAAACCTCTCCCTTGTCTCTAAACTAAACTTGTCACTAACTTGTCACTAAACATGTGACTAAACTTGAATACGCGTCGGCAATATGGGATCCAGCTCAACATACGCTAATTGACCTCATTGAATCTGTGCAAAACCGTTCCACTCGTTTCATTACCTCCAACTACCATCGTACAGCTAGTGTAACTTTAATTAAATCAAATCTTCAGCTCCCAGATTTGTGATGTGCGAGCGCTGGTGAGCACACTCTCTACGGCTCGGGATTTCGGCGCGCGGTAACGTTCTGGCGTGGCTCTCGATGCGAGGTTTTGCGGTGGGAACATTATCCCGCCAGCTCATCCCGTCCGGCCTCGGAGCTTCTCTCTTGCCCTAGGTTTGGCGAACGTTCGCACATAACCATGCTGGTGAGTCGGACATCCTCGATTCCTCTGCGTATTTTGTTGCTAGCGGACGCTATTGTTGTTGTAGCAATAAACGCCTTGTTTGTGCCAGCCAGAGTCCTTCCTTTGTTCCCTCAGAGCAAGGCCCACCATGATCCGCATGAGATCGGTAGCGCGTGCGATGACAGGGTGGGGCCCGGCGGTATTTATTTCTCTCAGCACCGGTTAAACGGGTGAAACCTATTTACCGTTCCAATTAAAACCCCAGAAGGAATAAATACGCGCATGTTTCCCTTTGTGGACGATGGCCTTGTCGCTGTCCAAGAAGTGTGCCGCCTCCTTGGCTCGAAGATGTGATGAGGGTTTTTGAAGAGAATGCAATGGGTTTGTCCTTCACGTTGAAACTCAGGCAATAACCTGCGGTTTCTGAACGACCGCCCATATTTGGGGTACGAGCCCCGACAGCGAAACCCTTGCTTGACCGCAGGTCTGCTCACTAGAGGAATCTGAACTCATTTTTTTACCGCGGGAACTCGATCTACACGTTCCGAGCATCCTTAGAAACTTCGGATTAGTGTACTGCGCGGTCGATTCCCTTAGTTTAAGTCGGATTAAACGTCCCGGATCCCGCTTTTTTTTACCTCGCCGCGGACGATAGGAGGGGTCAACGAACGCGTGGAGTGCCTTTCGGCCAGTCCCGTGTCGTCCTTCGGAGTGACACGTAGCGATGGGCAAAAACAAAGTCCACGCTTACTTTTATTTGTTTGGGCCTAATCTGCAGCTGCGTTGTCTCTGACTGGAGCTACTGATTCAAGGAAACCTAAAAAAAGAAACAAAATAAAGTCGAAAGCGAAAACGTCACGCGACTACCTGAAAAGCACTCCACGCTTCAGTTGATTCCTCCTACCTTCCGCGGCGAATTAAAAAAAAAGGCGGGAGCCAGGACGGTTAATCCGATCTAAATTAGGGAAATCGGCCTCACAGGACAATAATTCGACGTTTATAAGGATGCCCAGAATGTGTAGATCGAGTTCCCGGCAGTAAAAAGACGAGTTCAGAATCCTCCACTAGTTGCAAAAGCGCTTTCACCTCCTTTTATGTGTCCCCAGGTGGCACTCACGCGCAACAGAAACTTTCCACCCAAGTTGCAACGTCCTGCTCCCCCGGCTGCCACCACGAGCAGTTGAGACTTCTGTAATCCACAATTATCAATTTACTAACAATCAATTACAGGTTTTTCAAAAACAGGAGTATCAATGACTGACAATAAAGCGCGTTTAATTGCCAAGAACCAATTACAAATATCGGTTACAATTATCTATCATTCGATTACAAGTCAACATTACCAATGCACAATCACTTTACCCACCAAGGTCATCGATTACAATCAGCACTACCGATCACCAATCATTATTACAGTTACCAATCACTCTATAGGTTACACTTCCCGACATACTGCGGCACTACATACTCATAAACACATCCCCAACACACGTTACTAAGCTATACACAAAACGAGTTCACTAGGTGCCCATCTAACGCTGGAACCAACGAGCTTTCGAGGCCTATGCTCAATGGTCGTAGGTTATTAACTGCAAGGATGGATTTCGTTGTGGTATGTGCTACAGAGGACACTAAAGAAAGGGTTTGATTTAAAATCCTACAGTACTCGTTACAATGCGCCTACTCAATATGATTACAAGCCATATGACATGATTTTCCTCATTAGACTTCATAGCCAGCGGAAAGCGCACATCCAGGACCGCAACGCTGAACTTCTCGTTTCAGCCAGAAGCGATTTCAATCGAATGATGCTCCAGCTCGGGGACATTTATGATGAAAGAGACTTTCTATGGATGTGTTTCTGCTGTTGACGCGGCATCTTTGCCGCCCTTCTGAGATGTGTTGTTTTCTGTCAAGCAAGTACAACGCAGTTACTAGGTGCATGCTCTGTAAATAATTTGTATATAGGCCCTTTCTCTACATACATAACCTCGTGTAGTAAATGCAATATTGAAAAAAAAACCTTTCTGGCCTATGCGCTCCGTGCCCGCCTGGCACGCAGATGGCCTCAGTTTGACACCTAATGCCGGCTAATTTCTTTCAATGAATTACTTCTGTATTGTGAAATTACCCGATAACATCAACCTCCTTGCCACTTTTGACTTTGTTTGGACCCTCTCCTGGTTTGTTTGTTTTATTTCAAACTTCTTGGATTTTTTCCGCCTTACGCAGGACGACGGACGATGCCAAAAGAGCTCCTTACAGCTATCGCGTAATAATTCGTCGTTCCTATAGTGAACGCAGTTCATGCTCCTGTTTTCAATCTACCTTGCTTTACGTGTCGCGCTCCATTAAATAAACGCATCGAGGGTTGCACTTGTACGCAAGCCACTGGGAAAAAAATTCAGCATGCAACCGCTTCCTCCTCGCGTCGCGAACTTGGCGCGCAAAATGGCCGCTGTCGACCTGCGTTTACGTTAAAACTTCCAAAAATCAGTGCGTGAAAGCCTTTCCCTACAACAGTTGCATTGATGACTGCGGCATCTGTTATTAGCTGCAACCCTAACAAATATATTTAGTGACATTATCGGAGGTTGCAGCTGCTATTGGCTGTGGCAGCTGGACAGAGTATGGGAAAGGTACCTTTTGAGTGCAAAGAAAAGTATATGACCAGCAAAGACTTGCGCTCCGCAGCCAATGCCACAAAAACCTTGTGTCGAGGAGAAACAGGAGCTTGTACGATGTAGGTTTTCGTCTCCGTTTTGGTTAATTAGTGTGAATCCGAGGCCAGAAATGCATTGCACCCAACTCTGTGCTCCTCCTTCTATACCTATAAAAAGAGAACGGTATGAGTTCTCTGCATTTGAAAAGGCATATGTAACCAAATAGAATTGTGCTGCTTATAGGTAAACTTTTGCTCTAAACTCTAGCCCTTCAGAATTACTGTAGCCTTAATATTGGTATTCTACACTGAGCCATTTATCCACACACTGACCTGTGCTTAGTAGGAAACTTGAGCCCTTCTGGCAGCAAGAGCAATTTGTAGATATGCACGGAAGACCAATCTGCCGCATCTGGGGTCAAACTGCATTCCGGCCGCAATGTGGCACCAGCTATAAAGACGGACAGGCATGCAGAAATGCGAGGGGCAGAAGGCTGTACAATCAGCGGAGAGATTGATTTATGATTACAAATGCTTAGGATGTTTGCAGTAGTAATGGGGGGAGCTGATGTGCACAACATACTGAACAGTCATCACCATCATCACCAGCAGCAGCCTGACTATTCCCAAAGGCCTCTCCCATGTCTCTACAATTAACCCGGTCCTTTGCCAGTTGCGGCCACTGTATCTTCACAAATTATTCCTCCTCTCCAACATGTCCGACCAACAAAGGGACAAAGAATAGGTTGGGGCAACCGAAAAGGAAATAAAAATAATATGCCCCTGCCTGCACCACGTACGTAAAACAGGCTTAACACAATTCAAAAATAAAAGAATAGGCTCGTAGGCAAATTGTAATTTCACCACCCTTAGGCGGAAAAGTAAATAAAAAGCGAAAAGCTACTATAGCGACCCACAGCCGGGGGAGCGGGCCCGGGGTGACTCCCCTGATCTCCCCTGAGAAGTAGCGGAAGGGAAGGGCAGAAGGATGGGAAAAATGGTTGTAGGAAATGGGTTGGGACAAAGGTTGGGTAATGGGGGCAGCGAGGTTTTTGTTCAGATCCTTCGATTATCTCGACTCCATTGCTAGCCTGCCTGGCCAGGGCAGGGAGAGCATCGAGATTGCCCAGTGGTGCGGCCCCACTCACGGGATGCCCGACCACCCATCATATGCAACGGGCTACGACCGTCAGAGACAGGAAAACCTAAGACGGTGTCAGTAGCTACCTGGGGCTCCTCCACGACACTAGGAAGCTTTTCCAACCTGCCGGCTACTCGCCGTCGAGTGCTTTTCGCGGTTCTTCAGACACCGGAAGCATGTGTGACGTGGTCCGGCCAGTAGAGGCTTAGGTCTTCGGCCTAACGGCCCCCCGGCCCTCAGCGTCATGACTTAACACCTCCGCTGGGACCCATCTGTGCTTCCCTCCATCCAACGATGCACTTATTTCCTCCCCTAGCTTGCTCTTCTCCTACTGAGGAGAGAGTGTTGAAGGCCGGGCGACCGGGCCACTAACCAAGAACGTGGCTTAGGGTGAGATGGCCCTGGCCTACTCCACCGGTACTCCACAACATCGACGATTTTTGCCAGACTCTTACGAGATCGTACTAGGCCCTCATCCCCCGGCGTCCCGCAAGGCCGTTAAGCTTGCGGCCGGCCGTGAGGCCGCTTCCCCGATGCGCCGTGTCCTCAGAGCCTGGCTACTATAAACCGCCGCGCGGACGTGGTTTCTCCGTAACCACAAACCGACGCGTCGGTAGCCAGACTTGCACGCCCCCGCGTGCGGAGGAAGGTAGCATGTATTTGAAAACCTTTCGTTCTTTGGACATGCCTTCGGGCCGGATTTCGTGGGTCCCACCTGGGTATAAACCTAGGCCTGCCTCCGCTCAGGCATCGGACCTCACGCGCGCGACTGGCCCTCACAGTCGCCTGGGAGTCGCTGCCACACCCATGGGGTTTTGCATCCCCAGAGGATGGGTCCCGGCCGTCCCATCCCCACTCCTGGCGTTGCACCGGAACAAAGCCTAGTAGCCGAAACAACACCGGCCCGTATCCGGTGGCGGGGGGGCACGAGCAGGCCGCACAGTCCGATTTCCCGACCCACAGGCCGAAAGCTTCCCCTTGTATCTTCACAAACTTCTTAATCCCATCCGCCCACCTAACTTTCTGCCACCTCCTGCTTCGCTTGCCTTCTCTTAGAGAACACTTCGTTACCCTTAAAGACCAGGTGTTTACCTTGCCTTTGCATTACATGCCCTGCCCAAGCGCATTTCTTCCTCTTGATTTCGACTAGAATGTCATTAACCAGCGTTTCTTCCCTTACCTACAACGCCCGATTCTAATGTCTTAATTTTACACATATCAATTTTCTTTCCATAGCTCGCCGCGTTGTCCTTTACTTAAGCTGAACCCTCTTCGTTATCATCAACCTTCCTGCTCCATAGGGCAGTACCGGTAAATACAGCTGTTGTATAATTTCCACTTCAGAGATTTCGGTAAAGTGCCATTCATGATCTATGGCAACCTGCCATATGCGCTACGCCCCATTCTTATTCTTCTAGTAATTTCCCTCTCATGGTCCGGATCAGCCGTCACTCCCTACCCTACGTATAAATATTTCCCTGTTACTAACAACGCCTCGCTACCAACTGTGAACAGATGTTCTCTTGATACACTGTTGAACTTTGGCTTTGGCTCTCTGCAGTTTATTAGACTCACCGTTCAGCTCTGCCTGTCTAACTTTGATCGTGCTTTGCAGCTCAAGTCCTCAGTAACTTTTCAAGGCAATGTCATCAGCAAATCGCGGATTACTTAGTTATTCTCCATTAACTATTATTCCCAACTGTTCCCAATTTAGGCTACGGAGTATCTCCTGCAAAGAGGCGGTGAAAATAGCATTGGTGTGATCGTGTCTCTCTGCCTGACACCCTTCCTTATTGGAATTTTATCGTGACTTTATGGAGCACTATGGTAGCTGAGCACTCGTTATTGATATCTTTCAATAATTGCGCACAACACTCTTCTACACCCTAATGCCGCAATGCCTGCATGACTGCTGAGGTTTCTACTGAGTCGAATGCTTTCTCGTAATCAATGAAGGCCATATACAGGCGACGGTTATAATCTGCGCATTTCTCTATCGCCTGATTGATAGTGTGAATATGGTCTGTAGTCGAGTGTCCTTTACAAAAGCATGCCTGACCATTTGGTTGGTTGAAGACTAAGGCTACCTTACTGAACCGTAAGACTCCTGAAATAGAGCTCGTCTTTCTCACTGAGCGGATCTCTACATCGCTCACTCACCAGCCGCCGTTATGGGAAGCGCCATCTGGCCCCGTTACAACTGCATTCGGGCCACTCGATGACGGCAGAAACCGGTTTTCATCGCAGAGCGAAATAAGCATGCTCACCAGCGCTGCCTTGTCAGGATTTGTGAGCAGCTTCTCTCTGGCCAGCTCGTAGAAGGAGCACACGGGGATCTCGATGCTCGGATACGGCGAGTACACGACGTTGTCTTCGATGCGGGCCTTCATCTTCCCCGAATTCGGAGTAGCTAGGAAGTTCTGTAACGCAGACGTGGCATGATTCAGGTGGTTGCCATAGAGAGGCGATTAATAATGCAGGCTGTGTTGAACGCACGACTAATTTTATTTTGATAATAACGAGTTACGTGATGCACGGCATATGAAGCAGAGGTGTAGGGGCATTCTAGTGTGCACTTCACTAATGCATAAAAAAACGACCCATTTGATCGACTAATAGATAACCAAGAAAAGGCGTTATAAAATCGCAGTGGTGCTGGTTCTATGTCCTGAGCAGCGATTGCAGTCCGATATAGCGGATACATCTCAATGATAAAATTGAATTTCATATTAGTCACCGCGATATACAAAATGCCCCCTTTTGCTAATACGAGATAATAGTCGAGAATGACACAATTCCAGTTGTGATCCTAAATTTAAAAAAATGCTACTCTCGGTTGTCCATGATGGGAAGGATGAGACATCGTCTTGCACAGTAATGCAGGGCAATGACGCATTTAAACAATCAGATGCCTGACGCCCTCCTTACACTGCCATAAGAATACTCCGCCGTCACTTCTAGCCACCGTGAAGCGATTCATTCAATAAAACAGTACGCATGCCGAAGAAGGCTGCAGCATCGGCCTTCTTTGGCAAAGTGGTTTTAAGGAGAAACAAATACGCAGTAACTGTCTCCCTTTTCAGTACACACCTCAACAGAGCAGTGAGCGATATAGGAAAGAGAGAAAAGGGTGCCGTAGTGGAGGGCTTCAGAATTATTCCGACCACCTAGGAATCTATCGCGTGCACTGGCAACACACGGGAGCAATCTGGAGCAAGAGCTTCACTACTCTATGTTTCGCCAAGGTCATCGGGTGCTGCATTTTGACATTCACCAGAAGGAGCGCCGGAGGTGTGGCTGTGACGTTTACTCGCCGCAGTTGCAGCCGCTGGGCCGCGGCTCCGGCCGTCGCCGCGATATTGATCCGACCGCCGTGCGCCTACCAACGCTTCGCCAGATGTGGTCATGTGATTATTGACGTCACTCGGCGTTTGCTTAATAGGCGAGACGCCGCCATGCTGCTGTCGCGTGCAGTTTCGCCATGGATGAGATTGCGGCTGACAATGTGCCTGAAATGCCTGCGAGGAATTTGGACTATGTACAATACGCTGCGTCTGATCATACGGCTGAAATATCCTGACGCGCTGCTTGTGTACTGAGAAGACGAGGAGCTAAGCGCGGTAAGGCAAAAGCCGCCACCGAGAAAGAGCCCGAGCAACGGCGCGCTAAGCGGCGGTACCAAGATTTTGAGAGGCGTCAGGGGAGAGCAGTGGCCCAAGTTGCTGCGTCGGTGAAGAATTCTGTAGCATTGCATGACAATCCAGTCTAACCAGCCGTAGCCAAGTGTAATGGAGCTTTCGCTCTCGCTAACCTGGTTTAGAAGGGTTGAACCCCTGCCAGTTTTCGTGCGTTCCGCCTCCATCGAAACACGGCTGTGCCTTTAAGTGCTGAGGCAATACTTCACGAGGTGCAAGCAGCTTATCAAGTTTGTGTGAAATGTGAAATTTGATACAACTCGCACTGCGCAGAACCAAACGCCGTCTTCATTACCTCCTACCTGCGTACGAACAAGGTAAAAGCATCCGCTTAACCTCGACCGCAGCTTAACATTAGTCTGATATTCCCTCCAGACGTGCCGACGGCCCAGCAAACCACGACACGATGGAAGGCTAACATATCGTCTCACATATCGGAGGAGGAGCTGCGCCGACTACGCCGCACTGATCTACTGCGAAAAAGAAGACGGCGTCAATGTCACTCTACAGTTCCCGAGGACGTGACTAAACGCAATTAACTTGCGAATAAGCGAAGGAAGCGCCAAGCCTCGCCAAAACACCGCAACAGCCAGGCGTTCGCCTTGAGGAACAGTGCAACTGAAAACGGACAAGACAATCATTTTTCTTTCCATACCTCGTTCCCTGTCCTTAACTGAAGTTGAACAATTTTCGTTAGACTCCATGTTCAGTGCCGGCAAGATACAGCTGCTATAGACTTTTCTCATGAAGTAAGGGAGTAATTACTCATTGACATCCACCCAAGCGCGGGCATACGGCTACAAAAGAAAGCTAAGCGGTGAAGCGGCGATCCCTGTGCGAACAATGGACAACGACGAATTTTTCTTTACTACGAAGTTTCTGAGAAAGCTGTATAGCTTTCCTTTGCAGCCGTATGGCTGCGCTTGGGTGGACGCCAATGAATAACTACTCATTTACTTGAAATCTACTCCACCTTGAGGGATTCAATTAAACATTTTACCAACACTGCTTCCACTTCGGGACTTCGGGTTTTTGATCAATTCGCTCTCGCCCTACCATAAGCTTGCCGTCCCAGTTAGCTTAGTTGGTAGAACGACTGCTCCGGTGAAGCGGTGGTCACGGGTTCAAACCTGGCAACAGGACGGATTTTTCTTTAACTACGAAGTTTCTGAGAAAGCTGTGAGCTTTCCTTTGCAGCCATATGGGTGCACTTGGGTGGATGCCAATGAGTAATTACTCCCTTATTACAAATCTACTCCACCTTGAGGGATTCGCCTAAACATATTTCACCATACTTTTCTCGTGCGTAATATTTTTAAACTGAATTTTTTATCTGAGAGAATCTGGCAAATGCGCTTCACCCCATACTTATTCTTGTTATTTTGCCCTCGTGATTTAGATCTGCGGTCACTACCTTACCTCAGCAGATGTGGTCCCTTGCCACTTCAAGCACCTCGCTACAAATTGTAAAACTTCTGTTTTCTTAAGAGACTGTTGAACATTACTTTTGCGTTTCTCATATTGAGTTCTGGACCCAAAGTACTGTTCTGCCTCTGTAACTTATTGATCATGTTTTGTAGTTCATCTCCTAAGTGAATGAGCAAGTCAACGTCTTCAGCGAATCTGAGAGTGTTGAGGTATTCTCTGTTAACTCTTATCCCCAACTGTTCTCAATCCAGTCCTTTGAATTCCTGCTGTAAACAGGTAGTGAATAGCATTGGGTACATTGTGTCGTCTTGCCTGACACACTTTCCTTTTGTTGCTTACTTTTTGGAGGACTATTATAGCTGCGCACCCACTATTGATATCTTCCAGTATTTTCACATTAGGCTCTTTTACACCCTTATACCGGAATGCCTGCAGGACTGCTGAACTGTCTACTTAGTCAAATACTTCGTAGCAATCTGTAAAGAGTATATACAGGGATCGACGATATTCTTTACATTTCCACCTGATTGATAGTGTGAATGTGATCTACTGTCGAGTACCTTTTACTAAAGCCTACCTGATCATTTGGTTGACTAAAGACTAAGATAATCCTGACTCTATTAGAGATTACCCTAGTACATGCTTTGTAGGCAACGAACAGAACCTGATCTGTCTTTCATTTTTCAAGTCCTTGACGCCTACTTTCTTGTGGATTAATATAATGTCAGCGTTCTTCCAAGCTTCTAGCACGCTCGAGGTCATAAGGCATTGCGTGTACAGTGTGGCTAGTTTTTCGAGCACAATCTCCTCTGCGTCCTTCAACAGATTTACTCTTACCTGATCTTATCTTGCCGCTTTTCCGCTCGTAATTGTTCCTAATGCTTCCTTTCCTTCTTTCATTACCGGCGGGATGTTCCAGTATTGTGCGCTACTGCCTCTGTCATTAACATCCTGATTACATCTGCCACTGAATAGATTTATATAGACCTCTTCGGCTACTTTGACTATATTATCCATTCTGCTAATGGCATTGCTCTTTTTGTCTCTTAACTAATACATCTAATTTTCGCCTATGCGTAGTGTCCTCTTCACCGCTTTGTGGCTACCTCCGTTCGTTAGAGTATGCGCGATTCTCTCCCAAATGAATTTTCTTGTGTCGGCTGATTTACTACAACTGACTAACTTTGATAGCTCTGCCAGGTCTATTCTGTCTGTGGGGCTTCTTGCTTTCATGCTTTGGCGTTTCTTAATCTGATATTTCGTCTCCTGAGACATTTTGCCGGTATCCTGTTGAACAACCTACCGGCTACGCCTGAGTCACAGTCTGTAATCATAGCTCTCAAACTATCGTTCATAGCTTGAAATTTAAAGTAGCCGTGTTAGTCAAAGGCAAATATCTCTTCTGCAACGATAACCTGAATTCCTCTACTTTCTCTGTTACCACGGACTCTTTAATGGGCTTTCGCTTATTTCTTGGCTTCCCTCTTGAGGCGTGAGCTAACTCGAGACCTTATTTGACACCTTACCAGCCTGCCCCTTGCATAACTAGGCATTGAAGTAGTCTATCAGTACAATGTACCATGCTTTCACTTTGCGCATTGCCGATTCCAATGCGCTCAGAAACTTTCTACGATCCGTTCATCATAGCGAGATAGGTGCTTTGACCTGTACTGCCCTGAGTTTCTACCTCTTATGGAAAACAACTACAATAGCTGCCGCCCTCTCGTTAATCCTGTACATTTCCTCTATGTTGCCAGCTATATCCTAACTGATGAGGAATCCCACATCTAGTTCTCACCTAGCATGACCTTGACAGAATTTTAGACCTTGA
The DNA here is from genome assembly GCF_055824585.1 of Amblyomma mixtum. Taxonomy (NCBI): domain Eukaryota; kingdom Metazoa; phylum Arthropoda; class Arachnida; order Ixodida; family Ixodidae; genus Amblyomma; species Amblyomma mixtum. The sequence continues at coordinate 142,541,042 of NC_143012.1, read as the reverse complement.
GCTATTTCTCACCAGAAGTCACACTTGCTTGATGTGTTCACCAAAGGTCAGAAAGCCCCTTCTTTCGTTCGGTTCGCAGCACTCAAGACTGCTGAAGGACTGCTGAAGTCCTCAAGATGTCATTTCCCCACCGGATTGAGGTCGTTTTCCGCCGGGTGAACAGACTACGTGAAGAAGGCTTTCCATAGAAGAACGTTGCTCGATTGACGGAAAGAATTTTTGGAAAGCTGGAGAAAACGGCTACACCTTCTCCTGAGGGGCACCAGAAAGAGATACGAAACAAGGTCGGTCGCATGCATCCCATATCTGAACAGTGTCTCGCAAGGTCTAAAAAAGATCGCAGCGTCACACAGTGTACAGGTGGTGTTGTCCACCGATCATACAGTTGAGAAAGTATGTGCTGCAGCGCACAAACAGCTGGAACCCGCCTCTTCCAGAAAATACGTTTAAAAGTGCACTATGTTGCATACAGACAAGTTCATTTAATGCAAAAAAATGGGTGGTGTATAGGGTTCCTTTGACAAGCGGAAAGATATTTATGGTGAAACGGCCAGGTGTATAAATGTAAGGTTGAAAGACTCAAACGAAAACATTTGACAGAAGTCTGTCCGGTTGGGAAAATTAATTTAGGAGAAAGATTACTGACGCCAACCAAGTTAATTTTAGAGAAAACACGACGTTTCGGGGCCGGCTCGGTTTCTTCTTCGTACGGGCGAGGCGCAGCTTGGCTTTTTAGTAGCGTCAGTAATCTTTCTCCTAAATAGCCGCCGCGGTGGCTCAGTGGTTATGGTGCTCGGCTGCTGACCCAAAAGACGCGGGTTCGATCCCGGCCGCGGCGGCTAGAATTTCTTTGGAAGAGAAATTCTAGAGGCCCGTGTACTGTGCGATGTCAGTGCACGTTAAAGAACCCCAGGTGATCGAAATTTCCGGAGCCCTTCACTACGGCGTCTCTCATAGCCTTAGTCGCTTTGGGACGTTAAACCCCATAAACCAAACCAAACCAAACCACCTTTCTCCTAAAGGTGGAAAGAGCATGAAAACTCTCTCGACAAGCAAAAAACCCCTTCTCCTAATCTCGTGCTGTACTGCCGCCAATACAAAGAACATGATCACCCTTGCTTGCCGGACTTGTGTAATACGTCGATAGCATACAAGAGAAGTAACCAGATAAGCAGCGAAATTTTCGAAGCATACTGCATCGCTAAGAAATCGGACTCGTGCGTGGCAAAACCGTCCGTTGCTCTACAGGGAAACAAGATAGCGCTTCTTGATAAGTGCCTTTATCTGCTGTGTAATCGCTGATGTTTCTCGGTGTTTTCTTTCGCTCTTGGCGCGTTTCACCTTCTTTATTTCCTCAGTTTTTCATTAAACCTTCAGTTGTTAGTCAGCACCCGTGACGCCTTCTCTTTTGTTGGTTCTTTGCCTCTTTATCGCTGGTCTTCAAGATGAATAACGTCCTTGTCTTAGTTGAGGCCTTTGTCTCTCAAAAATTTAGGGGCCATTCTGATTTCCTAAAGTGCGTAGAGGCAAAAGCGTTTTCCGCACCACTTTGACTGCCTCTGTGGCACTGGTGACGACACCACTCGATGACGTCACAAAAATTGAATATTTAATAAGTAATGAAAAATTGCTAATTAATTGCTAATTACTGACTCATGACTAAATGATAATTCTTGGCAAATTACTGATGAATGACTAAATGCTAACTAACTGCTAATTAATGACGCTTAACCTTCGCCTTTAGGAGTGCAACGCGACAGCGTGTTGTAGCGCTGCCAGGGAGTCCACGGAACGCCACCACCCGTTCGGCACGATGCCTTGCCCTTTAAACGTAGCGCTTTTTGAGGAAAGGAAATGGCGCAGTAATTCTCAGTCATCTTCGTTGACACCTTAACCACACCGTACAGGAAGGGAGGAAGTGGGAGTGAAAGAAGAAAGAGAAAGAGGGGCCGTAATAAAGAAAATGAAAATTGTATTCGAGAATAGGAAATCACGCAGTAACTCTCTCCCATATCTCGGTAGACACCCGTCATCCGTTTCTAAAGGAAGAGAGAAAGTGGGAGTAGAAGAAGAAAGAGAAAAAGGGCCCGTAATGAAGAAAATGAAAATTGTATTTGAGGAATGGAAATTACGGAGTAAATGCCTCACATATCTCGGTGGACACCCGGCAAAAGCGCGACACCTCTGCTGACAAGCTTCTGCTACAACCTTCTGTCGGTAACGATGAGGCATTAAAGGTTTTCGCCTTAAAAACTGGTTCCAAACACAGTTCTCCGCTTGTCTGTTTCTGACGAATACAGTGGCAGTATCCCGAGCTGACCTGCTTTCAGCCTGTTGCAGTGCAAATAACTCTCCTTATCACATCCACTTACTTTTATCTAGTGTCAACGACAGTCTAGTTATCGGGAAGAATGAGGTATTTCGCAGAAACTTTTTTGTTCAGCTACCTTACTCTAAGCACCAGGTATGAGTAATGCAACGCAGCAGCGGAACGCGGTGCTCAAAGAATGAGGTGGATTTCAGTACATTTATACCTGAAACTTATTGCATGTAGCAACACCCCAGGTCAATCGGGGAAAAAACCTACTCAGAGTACTCATGGACACACGCTGGATCTCAACGCAGCCTCTGCACAGAAGCCGGTTTTTGCCTTCCTAACCAAGCACTCCGAAAGGCGCCGAAAGAGTTAAACAGAGAAGCTGTGACGTGGCAAGGCCACAGAAGCACATTTAATGAAGGACGGCAACGTGCATCGAGCAAAAGCGAGACACACCTCATTTCTGATACCAACACTTCGGTCGTGGTCTCGTGTGACCCGAGGAGCGCGGCTCGAGGAGCATAATAAATTCGAATATGAAATCCCGCATATTCTGCGAGCACTGGGGGGTGAAGAGCCCCGTGCAGGAACCTATCGTTCAATGTGCTGCAGTCTGGAATGCTTGTATGTACAGTGGTGAGCAGCCTTGTCTAGAGCGCTCGGGCGGTGCACTTCCTTGCAAACAAATCCAGATTTTGTGGCAGCCTCTAGGGTCCAGCTGCAACGCTTGCACGGAAGTAACGCCAGATAGCCTCGTAAACAAAGCAGGCACGAAAACGTTGCCCTGTAATGAGGGGCTGCTCTCTAATTTCGGTTTTTGTTACCAAGTGCGCACTGCTCAAGCGCTCTAGACAAGGCTGCTCACCACTGTACATACTGAAGGCCAACAGCGCACCGACGCAGACAAAGTAGAAGAAAACACAGTACAAGCGCTGTTTTCTTCTACTTTGTCTGAGTCGTTGAGCTGTTGGCCTTCAGTATGTACCACCAACTCGCCCGTTTGGCTATAGTGTTTTATGTACAGCGCCAGCCACTCCAGAGCGAAGTTGAACCCCTGGGGCTCACGCCAGCCGTTTTGGACGGCATGCACAGGGACCGGAAAATTATATCCCAAGTTTGACCGCGGCCAGTATTTGTTTATACTTCGGGGACGATAACTAAACCATGAAAAATTCTGCTATACTTGTATTTGTACGCCCTTTGCCTTCAATTATTGCAGTGGTCATCATTGCTTTTAATTCTGAAGAGAAAAAAGTGGAGATGCAGAGATCGGCCTTCATTCGGGCGTATGCCCACACAATATAAGCGAATCTCGCAGCACGTACTTTATGCGGCCTTTTTACGCAGCCGCTGAAGAAATTATAACAGCATGAAGCACTATACACGAGTAATGACTGCGTCCGTCCTTCCGTGCCACCCAGTCTTAGACGTGGCGCTTTTGGTCAGGCGATACTCATGAAATAGCCGGGATCACTACCGAGGTCGAGGAACTTACATTTACTCTTAGTCCTCGCTAGCCTCCTTCCAAATGGCAGCTCACACCCTGTAGAAAAGCCATTTGCCTAGGCGGTACGCGTCACTGCTTATGCAGACGACATCACTCTGTACTTAGCTGATGAACGCAGCCTGCTTGAAACTTTAAATGTTTTCCGTGAGTACGCCTCCTTGTCTGGGGCTGCTCTTAATTACTCGAAGAGTTGTTACTTTTTTGTGGGGTCTTCCCAGACTCGTATACATCTTCAATACCTTTGCAGTGGTGCGCGCAGATGCGCATTTTAGGTGTGACCTACGACTGTGCTGGAATATGGAATGGTGTGTGGTCTTCGGTCGTCGAAGACATTACAGCTCGTGTGCGAAGGGCGCAGACATTCGAGTTGGCTCTGCTTGAGAGGCGCTACCTGGTTCAGTCCTTCATACTTGGTGCCTTCTGGTACCTCTGCTACACTGTTAAACCACCCCTCCGTTTCATAAGGCGAGTGCAGACTACAGTTTTTTCGTTCTTTTGGTCAGGCGGAACCGAGCTTGTAGCCCGTGCTGTTCTTGGACAACCACGGGAGAGAGGAGGGTTTGCCTTTCCAAATTTGTCCGTCACGTCCTCGCTGTTAGCGTTGAAGAGTCTTTTGCGTATCCTGCTAGGAAACGCATCTCCGGCGCGAATCCTGGCTCGGTACTTTTTGGGCCCTTCTTTACGCTTTTTGGATCCGCCGGCCCCTGTTAATCATGGACCCCAGTCAGAGCAACCTACCGCTTTCTACGCTTCATCAGTGGCCTTTTACAGGCATGTAAGAGCAGTAGCACCTGCTGTCAACATCGTTGCAGACCGTGTGGTGGACATTATGGGCACACTATTGTTACCTGTTGTGCCGGCGTCTCGCCGCTCACCTATGCGCCGCGTTCAGTGGGCGCGTTTAGCGTCGACACCTCTCCCAGATCATCTACGTGACTTTGTCTGGAAACTTGGCTGGGCAGTTCTCCCTACTTGTGATCGGTTAGAGCGGTGGGGTGTGTTACGCTCCAGTACCTGTCCGAATTGCCCGCTTCCGGAATCTAATCGCCACGCTACAGTCACCTGTGTTGTAGCGCGTGTCTTTTGGCGCGCGGTTCATGCGGGATTTCGTGGGCAGGACATTTCGTGCTTCGTCTCCCGCGGCCGCTTCCCCAGCGGCCGTTTTGCTCGCCTGTTAATAGTTGCAGGTCTTTTTAGTTTATGGCGCAGTCGATGCGCCGCGGTCGCTAGTGGCTTTCGACGCCGCGCTGTGTGGCCAATTCTCGGCCGTCTCCGACGGGAGCTGATTAGTTTTTTGTCCGAGGAACTCTTTTTCTTGGGTGAGGAAGAGTTTCTCCGACAATGGTCATGCCCATTTATTTCTGTTAATAACGGTCGTCTTGCCTTGGTTTTTAGACCAAACTGGCGCTAAGGTCTCCTTTTCAATGTTTCAATGACTAATTATCGACTTTTCGCTCTTCTGTCAATCGGTATATATGCATTCTAATTTTACATTGCCCATTCCTGTTAGTTACTTAGAAATGTTTATGGTACCTGTTTAATTGGCTCACCTTACATGCTTAATGTCATGTTAATGTGAATGTATCTTGTAACCTTGGCATGTGTACATATGTAAATAAATTTTTTCTAAACACGCCTAGGCCAGACACGCCAAGAATGTATACGGCTAGACTACGAGTAGCGTCCTGAAACCTGGTAAAATTTCTCTACAAACAAGGAGCAGAAAACCATCCGAGAAAGTCAGTTTTTGTTAGGTGTAATGCAGATATTGAAGCTTTTTATTTGTTTAATCAAAGCGCTTTTTGTCCCGTTACAAATTAAGTGGCAATTGTTAGTTGTTTTCTTTCCGAAATAACCCCCAAAAAGCTAACTTGAGTAACAACTGTGTGAATCCGAATTTTCGTGACACAAATGTTTACCCTTGAACTGTACATAGCGTAAAACCTAAATATAGGCGTCTAAATCGCAGAATTATACCAGGTCGCAAGCATACGGAGCACTGTACCTCCAGTATCTTTTGAGAGCCCTACAGCAACCTAGTCCTGGCCAGCTCTTGATCCGTGCCTATTTTCAAGGCCTCTTTCTTTACGACTGGAGACAGTCATGTTGTGTTCTTTAACGAGATACTTTGACGTCTGCGAAAGGTGGCGAATGTCTAGCCTACCTGTTTTAGTTCCTATCTGTACTGCGGGCTCTGATTAATTCGTTCAGATTGTTGTTCGCTGCGACTGCGCTATATTTTCGCTGTCTCGTTAATGTAAAATATCGGTGTCCAAACAAACTCTTGAAAAGCTACGACTTCCTTCTTACTACGAATTGGTTTGCCTGTTCAGTGAGAACAATTTTTCATGTTCAGTTGAGTTTTATGAATTAGTGTAATACGGCTGCCTGACGCACAAACGATATGCCAAAATACGGCTGCCTGACGCACAAACGATATGCCAATTCCAGCGAGTGAACTTTGCCTCATTTCCCCCTTGAAGAGTAACTTTGACAGCTGGTTGCTCCATTAAAAAGGAATCTTTTAACTATTGTTACACGACGGTCCACTACCCTATTACGGGGTCAACGTCTTCAGCAGTAAGCGCAACCTAACACTCTACATTATTTCCGTATTACTAAAATCTTTCATAAAGCTATTTTAGAAGTACACCTTCACAAGTTTACTGACAAACTAAACCATTAAAAGGCAACCAACCAAAAATATCAAGAATGCCTTTTGCGCCTGCGAGTGGAAGATTTAATCAGGGTTTAGCGCTCCCAGAATGAAATGTAAAAGTGATTATAACATTCAGGGGAGCGCCGGCCTCCCTGGGTGCCCAAAATCCTCCAACGGCTCCGAGGCAGGAACGAGGAGCAAAACTTCTGTGTAGAGGTGGCGTTTTTTTTTTAAGGTCACTAACATAAAAGGAGATGTGCGTGCCTGATTATGATGCCGGCTACTCCTTTGCACAAAATGGAAGGCAAAAACTTGAAATGGTGACCTAGCGCTCAACAAAGCAAAGTTACAGCACACAGAATCGACAAGACAAACAGTACAATTGACACGCCAGAAATCTTTAAATAGAAAAATAAATTATATTTAATGATATTGCCTAGTGACAAAAATTGATGATATACTATAAGCAATGGTATGTACTAATCATGGTAAACGGTGTATAAACTGCAAATTCAATCAAAGCAAAATAAACGATGAGCTGCAACAATAACGGTAGGACATACATCAGATACATAATAGAAACACGAATAAATGATTGCCAGGGCTTTAGAGAGCAGCAACAATAACGATATCACATACACCATGTTCATAATAGAAACACAAGCTGGCGCCTTCTTGGACGATGTCGGTGCGCTCGCGGTCCTTACGCGCATACATCTCCCACGAAAAAACACTGTCGAAGTTGCCAGCGCCATTGAGTTGCGAGTTAAGCTTATTAAGTGCAGTGCTCACAGCATACTGCACGACAGGTGTCTCCACACAAGGCGGACGGAGATCTCCGGAGGTAAATGACGCCGGCACTGCTCCCAGATATTTCCCCGAAGTAAGGCCGCGCCGCTATATTGCACAGGAATATTGAGCGCAGAGGAAAATTCACTTCTATGATACTGAGGCTGCGCACGTTGGCAGCTTGAAGTGGGTGCAAACTGAGTGATGTGAGTTCACCGAGCTCACTTCCAGGCCTTTTGTTCTCTGAAGAGCGCCAGCTAAGTATATCTTGTGCAATCCAACGAGCGGCACCAAAGGCGGGTGCCATTTGTTGAAAGTGGCTCTAAATTTGCCCTCGTGACAGGGGTATAAAATCTGAGGTTCTGCCTTGCTCAAGAGCTCTACCTCTTCTACGATGTTGTAAATGGTGCACGCTAAAAAGTTTATTTTGTGTTCAGACCGCTCATCTGAGTGTTTTTCGAATCTTCTTGCACTTTTCGCTTTTACAGAAGATATCCATTGCTGTATGATTGCTGCCTAAACGAAACGTCGACACCATTACCTTCATTCATTGCTGAAGTCGATACAGGGTTTCCGAATGCTTTTTTTTATTTGTAAATTTCGCCAGTGAGCCAGCCATCAAGGTAATGCATCGCGTAAAGCTGAAATTTGGGCGCGTTGGTAAGTGGGGAACAGCGCAACAACGGCGGGACACACACACAGAAGACAAGCGCTGTGTGTGTGTCCCGCCTTTGTTGCGATGGTCCCCTTAACATAATGCATCGCGTCATTCATTAAATTATTTGCTTTATCCACATATGCTGCGATATTTGACTTACTCCTTATTTTGATTTGATCTCGGTTGAATATGGAGCCTTCCACACGTATCCCTTAGCTGAGTTGATGGCGTTGACTGCTTCCTATTCGTTAATGATGACGCATCGACGTTTCCCACTTTTGGATCATTGATTCAAAATTTTACTTTATGTCCTGTCTTATCTGGTAGGCCTTGTGTCGAAGTTTCAAGTTTCACCATTTAGAGCCTGATATTTCCTCAATATTAGCATCGGTGGTTCACTCAGTGTACACGTATGGTGCGATATGGTACAATATGTGTAGTTTATGGCCCTAAACCTGTATACGGGCTATTGAAGTCGCCGTATCGGAGGGCTCGGGATTAACTTTGACCACCTAGGCCTTTTGTTAACTGGCGCTCCCATCGCACATACGCGCAGGCATTTCGGCGTTTCGCCTCCATAAAAATACCGCTGCCGAGGTCGGGATACGATCCCGCGCCCTTGCCCTTAGCAGCCGAAAGGCATAGGCACTACTCCAATGTGGCGCACACACCGTCTGCAGGGCTTAAGTGTTAGGCCTGCCGGGTTGAGTTGTTTATTGTAACCAGTCCGGACCGAGTCAAATTTATGTATTTGCTCTGGGAGAACAACACGTTTAACGATGTGTGCTTGATCCCAACAACGCTGTCATCTAGCAGTTATTTCTAAGCTTAAAATTGCCTCTCTTTAAATGCTCTTTTCTGCACAAGTTGTCCTGTGGTACCGGTCTCTGCTGTGGCTCAGGCAGCCTCAACGGACGCCAAAGGCTGGCATTCGAGAACACTGCGCCGTATCTTTCATCTTGTCCGGCTAACCGGACAACACAGTAAGCAACTTTATGTATCCTTGGGAAACCAGCCCTAGAAAACTGTTTTACATAGCATGCCAGAATACAATGTTCTAAGCACATACCTCAGTACTGGGCCCTCCTTGGTCAGCTGTCGGCCGATGGTAATCCCTTGGTGTTTGACAGCAGCACAGCCGACGTTAGTGAGGAAACCGAATATGCGACTTACTAGGAGCAAGACAAAGGGAGCGGCTGTTCTCGGGATCCTTTTACTGCTCTAGCGACCCCAGACAAAGGAGCGCCGATAGCGCGGTATGAAGCAGAGACCATTAAAACACAGATAACGTTTGAGGCTGTAACTGGGGCGCCATGCAATCATATCCGGTCTCCGAGTAAATGCGGCCTTGGGTCTGCTGCTTGACGCGCTGGAAAAAAAAGTGCGCCACTCACACTTATTCCCAGAGCGGTCTATGCAAATGCACTACGGCGTGTTATCACCTCGGTGCTAGCTTGTGCCACCAGACATTCACCATATCTGCGCTTTATGATGATAATTGGAGCTCAAACAACACAGAGAGAAGACAACAGGACAAGCGCCTTGGCGTTTTAGCCTTCTTTCTGCGTCTCCGTTTCGTTTGCACCCCCAGTATCATACGAACAGCTTCGAACTTGCAGAACTTTCTATATCTGCGCTTGTTGCACTTCCTGCCCCAACTGTGCAGGAAGGAATGAATATTCGCCAATATTCCTATTGCAGATGAGGAAAATGGTGACAAATGTTGACGTAATTCATATTAAGGCGATAGCATTAAATGGCCTGCTTTCCAGCAATTCCAGTGTCGGCGTGTGAGCAAATAATCACCGACATGACTCTGGCAGGTGGCGCCCTGAAATCAACCAAAGAAACAGGAGAGGCACCTACGTCCCGTGACCTTGCAGCTGTAATACAGCTTGCTCATCGGATTGAGAGGAAACTGTTTACCGTGGCAGGTGGAAGTTAAATTAATGAATGGCCACTTTGGAAGAGCAACCACGGCCGTAAAAACGTCACCGCTGGGAGCACCAACCATTGTAGGCAGCGACGCATCAATCAACTGCTGCACCACTTCGCCAAAGGGGTATGAGGACTCCCAGGGATCTACGAATGTAGAGTAGAGAATGACCTTCGGCATATATGTCAATTGACCCATTATGCTGCCGTGTCATGCCCTAAGGGGAGCTTCAGTGTTCCCTCTCCACTTTTTTTCAGTCAGCCATGACATTTCATCACGAGTATTACATAGCCGGATACAACTGAAGGATGCTGCGGCGAATGCCACTCAAATGTAGTCCTCCAACCAATGGCGCTGTCCTGTTCTCATGCAACGAGGCAGTACAAGGGGATATGGGCTGGGCATCGTTCGAAGCACGGGAAGCTAAGAGTAAAATACTATATGAAGAACGCCTGAGGAAATTGATCGATAACAGATGGCCAGCTAAGGTATTTAAATATTTATACAGAAAGAGCGTTGGCTCACAGTGGCGGAAAAGAACTAGAAAACTAACCAGTAAGTATGCAGGTCATGAGGACGGAGAAAGAAAGAGCATTAAACGACAGGTTAAAAAAGGAAGTGAAAAATTGGATGAATTCAATGGAAAACAAACATAGTGTAGAACTATATAGATGCTGGAAAAGGCAGATCAGGAAAGAATTTTTCTATGATAACTCAAGAGGCAGTGCCCTACTTTTTGAAGCTAGGTCAGGGTGTCTTAGAACACGCAACTACAAAAAGAAATTTAACGAAGAAGATGACACATGTGCAGTATGTGGTAGATCTGTGGAAACAGTTGAACACCTCATAATAAAATGTGACGGTATCCATCCGGATGTCGATGCAGGCGCAGTCACTCTTCCTGAGGCCCTAGGGTTTAAAGATACCAATGGTCATGTAAATAAATTCGCAGTGGAAGTTAGCAAAAAGCGATTGGAGGATTGGTGGCTGAAAAGCAGAGATGTGGCATAAGGTTAGAATTGTAGGAAACCGTACGTAAAGATGGTGGCGATTCTTAATGAGAATTGCCAACACAGTAAAAAAAATATAAAGAAGAAAAGCTGAGCATGGTGGCAATTGCCACCACTCCGTTTCAAAGGGGGCGCTCCTATCCATCCATCCATCCACCCATCCACCCATCCACTCACCCACCCACCCACCCACCCACCCATCCATCCATCCATCCACCCATCCACCCATCCACCCACCCATCCACCCATCCATCCACCCACCCATCCACCCACCCACCCATCCATCCACCCATCCATCCATCCATCCATCCACCCATCCATCCATCCATCCATCCACCCATCCACCCACCCATCCACCCATCCACCCATCCATCCATCCATCCATCCATCCACCCACCCACCCACCCACCCATCCATCCATCCATCCATCCACCCACCCACCCACCCATCCATCCATCCATCCATTCACCCACCCACCCATCCACCCATCCATCCACCCATCCATCCACCCATCCACCCATCCATCCACCCATCCATCCACCCATCCACCCACCCATCCATCCATCCACCCATCCTCCATCCACCCATCCACCCATCCATCCATCCATCCACCCATCCACCCATCCACCCACCCATCCATCCACCCATCCGACGTTGTGGTGGTTAATCCCGTAGTGTTAGATCGCGGGTAGCTGCCAGGTACTGTACCTCTGCGAAAAGGGATTAACCTCAACTTCATCAGAACCACTCATCCCCATTGGCTGGAGAAATTTTTTTCAGGGGCATTTGCCGCTGCGTTCTTGAATTGCGTCCGACTGCAGTTCCCGCAGTACAGGGCTAAAAAGAGATATATTGGAGAGGCATTGGCCCTGCAGAGAGCGTAGTCAGGCTGATGCTGCTGGTGATAACTTTTCCGTGTTCCCTGACGTCAGCACTGCAGCCAGGAGGCCATCAGCAGGGGATATATCAAATAGATAACATTGCAGTCCACGGTAACCTCATGGAAGTCGTTGCCTGATTATAAAGCAATGTAAAGAATCAATAACGTTTTCACTGACTCATGATATAAAAACCGTCGCGTTTATTTATTTATTACACTACCATGAATACCCACGGGACCTTACGCAAGAGAGTGGAATAAAAAACTGTAAACTCGCAGCGCAGGAAAAAACAAGAAAAGCATCTAATATAGCAGCAAAAACCTAAAGATGAGAAGAGGTGCTAAGGTAAATTAGTCAAATGCATAGTCTTCAGTGGTAGTTTTAAATAAACACGTGTCAAAGATATAGGCAACTGAAGCGGAAAGGCGGTTCCAATCGCTGGCAGTCTTCTGTTCAAATCAGTTAAAATATGCATTGGTCTGGCCCTACGGGTTGCCTACGTTACGGTGAAGATCAGTGCGAGCTAATGTGAATGATGGCTGAAAATTAGGATTGAGTTTTACCTGGGGGTTGTGGCAATCAATCTTATGAAAAGTTGCGTTTCGCGAAACATTCGACAATATAAAACACGCGCTACGCTTCCGTGCCAATTTTAATCGATTAATCGAGGATGAGCTTAAGAAGTTTGCAGGGATACGGTGGCCGCAACCGGCAACAGACAGGGTTAATTAGAGATTTGAGAGGGGCCTATGCCCTGCGGTGGGCGGAGTCAGCTGATGATGATGATGAATCGAGTATCAAAGCCGATGTCTCGTCAGAGCTTGCGCATTGCAATTTCTAGCACACTAGGGTTTTGTACAGTAGTAATTTCTTGAAGACGCCGGCATAAAAAGGTTAGGTTGCTAATAACAAAGCATGCGGTTACCATTGCTGATGTTTTAATCGCCATGCGACTGCAATAAAAGGTTGGGTGTTATATGTGCTTCTAGATATTTAGACGCTGTTATATTCGAGTACAGATGCTGAGATATGGTACGAACAAATATTTCTATTAGCAGAGCGGTATGAACCTTGAAGAACGTCTGATATAACAGAAGATCGTTAACAATCAGCGTTATTAGCAGCAGCGAATTAGGCTGCGTTACGCAGAAAGCTCGATCTCTCGATCCATGAAAAATTATTAGCGTCAGTGTTCAGTTTACGCATTCTTAAACCAAATAGTTAGCGATTATGACGGTCTAACGCTACCTGAAAAGCAAACAATATGCGGTCGACCAAATAATCAGACAGCCTTAAGTAAATGATACTATCAATCAGGTCATACAGAAATACGCAGAATATAACCAGCCCCTATACATAGGATTTACAGATTACGAGAAGGCATTTGACTCAATCGAAACATCAGGTATTACGGAATCAGGGTTTGGCGAGCATTAGTAAAAATGCTGGAATATATCTATAGCTGGTGCACAGCTACCATAATTCTCCATAAGATGAGGAATAAAATTTCAATTAGAACTAGTGTCAGGCAGGGAGACATGATCTCGCAAATTCTGTTCACCATCCGTTTACAGCAGGTATTCAGAGGCCTGGATTCGGAAGAGTAAGGGGTTAAGGGTTAATAGAGAATAACTTGGCAATCTGCGATTAGCGGATCGCTTTTCCTTGCTAAGCCAGTCAGGAGGTGAACTTCAAAACGTGATCAACGAACGGTGGGTACTGCAGGTGCTGCATGTGGTAAGGGAACACGTCTACACAGGTAGTGACGGCAGATCCGGATGACAAGAGTGAAATAACTACAAGAATAAGAATGGCATGGAACGAATTTGGTATGACATCCTTGATCATAAATGCAATTTGCCAATATCCCTCAAAATAAAAGTATATAACAGCTGTATCTAATCGGTACTTACCTATGGGGCGGAAACTTGAAGGCTAGCGAAAAGGGTTCAGGTTAAGTGAAGGACAACCCGGCGAGCTATGAAAAGAAATATGATAGGTATAACGCTGAGAGACCCGAAGCGGGCAGAGTGGGTCAGGGTATAAAAGCGGGTTAATGAAGTCCTAGAAATTAAGATGAAGCAATGGGCTTTGGTAGGGTATGTAATGCGAAGGCAAGATAACCGCTGGTCCTTAGGGGAATGGAGTGGATTTCAATAGTAGGCAAGCGCAGAAGAGGGCAGCAGACAGTTAGGTGGACGGATGAGATTAAGAAGTTTGCGGGGATACGGTGGCATCAACTCGCAAAGGACAGGGTTAACCAGATGGACTCGGAAGAGGCCTTTTCCCTGCAGTGGGCGTAGTCAGGGTGATGATGATGATGGTGATGGAAACGACCGGGCCAAAATCCTTATGAAAGAGGAAGCTAGCAATTAGGGTTCACTTTAGGACAGCGCAGCAAGCTATGGAAAGAGAAGTGACAGCCATAACATTAAGAGAGAGGAAGAGGACAGAGTGAGCCAGGAATCAAACGCTAACTAAAGACAGCCGGATACGTTGTTGGGCGACTTGGTTCATGACGAAGGGAAGGTAAGTGCGCAAAAAGGACAATCACGAGAGACGAGACAGGACGGAACGAGCGCAAATAAATGTCAGTTGAAATTTGCGCTCGTCCCGCCCAGTCTCTTCTCACGTGCTCATCCTTTTTGCGCACTTACTTTCCCTAATTAATGACATCCTAGTTGAAATCAAGAAGAAAAAATGGGTTTGGGGTAGGGCATATAATCGGAAGGCAAGATAACCGGTGGTCCTTAAGGGGAGCAGACTGGATTCGAAGGGAAGGGAAGCGTACCAGGGGGCGGCAGAAAGTTAGGTGGCCGGATGAGATTACGAAGTTTGCGAGGATAGGGTGGCCGCAGCTGGCGAAGGACGGGGTTAATTGGAGCGATATGAAGAGATATAGAGAGGACTTTGTCCTCCAGGGTCTGTAGTCAGTCTAGTGTGCCATATAAGTCATGACCGAAAAAATGACGGGCGCCTGCTGAAAGCCATGCGCCATGCTGAAAGAGAAAAAAGGAACGAATTATTTTCAAACAATTCAGCCAAATTATATTTGACAGTTTAAAACATTTTACTTGGTACACTTGTTAATGATAAAGGTGTCTAATTAGTAGAAAAATGAGCATCGCTAGAGTAGAATATTGGTAGCACGTTGCCCATCTTCTGGTTTCGGGATAAAGGTCCTGATATCTAGCGATTGCGGAACGATGCACATTAGTAAATGAAAGAAGAAGTACATGTACTAACACTTGATGTCGTCTATTCCTAGAGATGAAGAAAGCTTTAGGTTACTCTCTTTTCCCATCGAGACAATCAATCACAACTGACTCCATTAATAGATTCTGCTCCGAGTTGCAAAAGGGGAAGGACAGAGATTATAGCTGAAGAAAAGCTTTAGAGAAGACGTCAATGAGAACTTGAGGACATTGCTACGAACGAATTGCTGCGTCACTGCTATCGTTTAGAGAGATTGTTTTGTGTGTGGGAACAGCAGTGATGTCACTGAACTTTTTATCTTTATCGGATAACAGTGGCTACGGCCTTCTGTGGAAAAAAAAATGTTTTGCATGCTTTTCTATAATCTGAAAGCGATGTGATCGGAACAATCACTCATTTTGGCAGTGCGAAACCACCTGGAGCCCTTATTTTTTAGTTACAATACGCTTTAATGAGGTGGTGAACCATGGAGAACGATTCTTGCATGTTATGATGCGTAAAGCTATAACGCGTAAGAAAACGCATAAGGAGGGAGGGAGCTAGAAAAACCCTACTGGAGTAGTGAGGAACTGTGACATCAATTTCATCATTTAAAGCTATACGATTAGCACTGACATTGCACAACGCACGATTGTTTTTGCTGATCGCTTTCATAAAAAAGGCTGAGGCTTAACTTGGTTAAGCCTGGAGAATGCGAAGCATCATCGTGTCGCGTAATTTGGAGGCGCACAACCACAGCGACGGCGCGAGGTGGGCCCCCATTTCTCCACTGTCGCGACGTCATCGTGTCAAGTGGTGTGACGTCATGTATCACGTGATTTGGAGGCGCACAACCACAGCGACGGCGCGAGGTGGGCCCCCGTTTCTCCACTGTCGTGACGTCATCGTGTCACGTGGTGTGACGTCATGTATCACGTGATTTGGAGGCGCACAACCACAGCGACGGCGCGAGGTGGGCCCCCGTTTCTCCACTGCCGTGACGTCATCGTGTCACGTGGTGTGGCATCATCGTGTCACGTGATTTGGAGGCGCACAACCACAGCGACGGCGCAAGGTGGGCCCCCGTTTCTCTACTGTCATGACGTCATCGTGTCACGTGGTGTGACGTCATGTATCA